>NW_013670816.1:3138-14046 GCF_000517525.1 Limulus polyphemus | reverse complement strand
ACATTAAATTTTGGGGTAAAAAAGTGCGTCTTATACACCGAAAAATACGGTATTTTGCATATGGTGGTGATGAAGCTAAACTTGTCAGCATTTCTGCTTGAAGCTGTTCATCGTGTTCTTGTAATATTCGTTCTTGACCTCTTCCCCCAAACTGAAATCGTTCTCTGACGACATGTCTTGAGACACCATTTCGTCAACAAGGACAACACCAGCATCATCATTCATTCCTGAGGTCATGTTTGGTGTGTTGACAATGGGGCTTAAGTGGTAAAGTAACAACATTCCATTCTTTGCTATATCTGCGATTGAGGATGAGAGATAGATGTTTTCTACAATGAAGTCATCGAATTTATTACTTGGTTCTCTTAAAGTGTAAGCAATGTAATGGCCACTTTTACAATCACATCCCTTGTGAGAAATGACAGATACCAGCTTATACTGAAAACCGACACATGTCTATTTAGTTAAAAATCTCTCCTAGACTATCCAAGTTTTGAAACTCCTTCAACTGCGCATGACTTTTCCTCCCACCACTTCTCGTTCTTTTTTACACGAATAACTAAGCATGGCGGCATTCTATCGACTTCGTGGCCATATCAATTCAATTGCTTGCTCTTGCAGTGGTCACAGTTAATGTTGTCTCTGACTGAATCTTTAAATTGCTTATAAATGTTTTTAACTATGTTGGACCCATCAGAGACAATCGATAGTAATGAAAACTGAAAACAGTGGTGTATATCACGGTGACCAGGAGCATGATATTGTCCATTCCTTCAGTATTGAAGTATGTGTCTATGGACTTTGAGTAAAACTCACTGACATCATGTTGGCGAAATGTATTTAAAAAGGACCCCTCCCCCAACTCTTTGGCAATCACTTTGATGGCTCAGTGAACATTAGACTTACCAATTTGCTCTACCGTGTCTGCATAACCTTGAGAGTACTGAGAGTTATGGACTTCAGGTGTTTTACTATGTCTCCACTATCAGTGACTTTCACTGTTTGTACAACGGATGAAAACTGTCACATAACCCTAAATTTAGAAGTTGATTTGAAGAAAAGGCTATCTAGGATATGGCTTTGTTTGTCACTCAAGTTTCTTGGTTATCACAGCGTTGTTTCTAAGGCAAGTGATTCAAAATAAAAAAAATGCCACAAAAGCCATTTAATCTACATTACAAGTAATGGTAATGTACAATAGTTAGTGGGATCCTCCAAACTTTTGATCATTCCATAGCAAATAGTATGTTAGACCAAGATGTTACCTTTTTCAGAACAGATAGTGTTGATTGAAGTATTGAATTCACAGAAAAGAAAAAATACGATATACCTCCGAAAAAGTTTTTTATTTCTTGCACGTTGTTTCACCTACTAGCCTGGAGCTTCCGACACACACATAGTCATAGATACATTTTAGCTCAATACACTTTTTTTCGGAAGAAATTTCACTTTTCGCTAAAACTAGTGAACTTAACATTTACTTGATACATTTTCAGATACAGTTCCAATAGGTTGTAATGTAAACTGGACTTCCAGTGGAATCGACAACACTTCTAAAGGCATTAATTATGGTTTACCATCTGTGCTAACAGAAAATACCACAGTTGATAGTGTAGCGTAGATATAGAAAGTGATCTATTCTGTCAGATAAAACAAATACTTTTATCTAGACATATTAGTATTAAAGATCTTCTAGAATTAAATATTGATGAAAATTCTGCAATATCTCTGTTTCTTTAACTTCCGCCATTCGATCTTCCGAAATAACACCTATATACTGCTATTTCCGCCATAGAAAAAACATTCCAGATTTAGTGCGGTCGCGTATCGCATTTTATCAGGTTTAAAAGTCATTTAACTCCACAAAATGTACAATGTAATGAACTGAAAGAATTAAAAGAACTCCAATTTAATAAAATTTGATTACTGAAATTTCAGATAAGAATGTGGTTTGTTGTGTTACACAGAGAAATGACAGGGCCACATATCAAAACATTAACACTGAACCAACAAACAGGATTGTTTGGCCACTTTTACAATCACATCCCTTGCGAGCAATGACAGATACCAGCTAGAAAATTTTATGTTGTGGATTCCACGCTTTGACGATGGTTGACAAGTGTTGCACCTAAACTGTTGGCCCTCTATCGACTCAGTTGTGTCGGGTGGTGCCAAGTAATCAATGCATTGTTGGCATTCATCACATTGAACGTAAATACTACTATCGTTTTCGTTTCGGCAAATGCAAAAACCTTTCATTTGATGGCGATATCGACAGTGACCTCGTTTATGTCCAGTTCATCATTAAAGGAAGTAGTGTTTGGGTCACTTGGCACGCCATTTTTCGAGGCACATCTGCTGTATTTGTATTTCTGCCCTTCTTTAAAGTCTGACAACTCCTTAACCGCTTCATGTTGCTTGTATTTTCTATACACTGAAGGCTCAGATTAAGTATGGTTTTTTGCTTTGTGCACCTGAGAACCCAACAGGTGGAGAGCGATTTCATACATGAGACCTCAAGGTCATTGATAATGTTGTTTTGCGTGACTGATTGGTTTCATGTAACCATTGCAATAAAAAAAGATTAAACAATCAATTAATTTGGCTTCTAGATATATGAAATTGATAATGACATTGCTAAAGTATGTCAGTTGGGTTAATTTTATATTGTTTAAAAATAAAATAAGTTTCAATTTAGTTTATTTTTCTGTACTTGGTCACTCTTGTAAGCACTGGTGTTCGATACCAAAATGTCTTCCTGAAAGAACGAGGTTTTCCTTGTTAATATAAGCTGATTAATAAAATGATGTTGTAATCTAGAGTTTGACTGATAAATCAATAAAATTCTGTCTGATCACGATATAAATAAAAATTGTTTACCACTAATAAATTCCAAAATATTATTTTGTACTATTCATGAATTCTGTCATATCAATTGTGTCCCAAGCTAACCCAATGCTATATTCCAGAATAAGAAAAATAAACAGAAAAATAAAGTAATGATCATATGCTCTGAAATTACCGTTGCTGATTTAGGTGTTTATTGATGGTGCAACATTTGATCCTATACCAATTACTTTTCTGGTTATCAGTTCAACACCACTGGAATCCTCAAAGTCACATATTGCAGGTCTCATAGGCCTAACCTTATGAAGCAATTGTTGCAGTAAAAATTTAAGCAAGTATTTTGGTGAATAAGACGGCTGGTGTGACAGTATATTCCCCTCCCCTGTAAAATTTATCTATCATAGTAGCCAGATGAAATCTACTAAGAAAATTTACCCTAGCAAAATGTTTCCTCTTTAGTATATTTTATCAGATGAAACAGATATCTCGAGGTACAATGGTTCCCTAAGACTGCAAAGCAAGAAGATTAGGGTTGTATAGAATTTGCAAGAGAATATTGTCTGCTTATGGTGGCATCATAGAAAAACTTAATAACATTTGTCGTACAAAGATGCCCCATGGTAAGTAGATTATCCCCAGTGCTTTGGCGAACATATCTAATAGATTAATGAGTTAGTGGGGGCTGAATGTATTATCACTCAGACATCAATATACTCGAAATGGTGTGCTTGATATTGAGTTCGAGGTTATTAATACAGGAGTTGCATTTACTAGTTATTCAAGAAGGTGGGGTCAAATACTAATCTGCTAGAAAAAAACTCGAAAACACGGTAACTTGAGAACGACATGTTGGATCAATGTTATTCGGAGCATTAAAAGAAGATTGCTTCTGGTGATGAAATCGTGCATATAATGAGTGGGTGCACCTAAATGCAAAATCCCGCAAACATGGTCGCGTTTACGAGGGGAGGGGTATATTTTGTAATGGAATACCAGAGGTTCCCAACTATCCAAGGTGAGAGGAATTTTTTCATTGCCTCATCCCAAGGGGAGTGTAAGGGGAACCCTAACTGACAGGATATTGCATATGGTAGTCATTGAACCAACATAGATTCGAAAATTATTTGGGGTATTACTTTTGGGAACCTACTTTAAGAAAAAGAAGTCATAGCCGAACCTCAGGAAGGGGTGTCAATGGAATGCATTATATTTCGCCTAATGTTTTATTTCAGAATGTACGGAGTTGAACCCAATGTCGCATATTAATAATAGGCTACTTTGTGAGGTAAATTAGAATTAGAATGTCTCCAATATCGTATATCAAAGTATATATTTTGTTCATAGCCCCACCATAGGGAGGGAGGGAGTTAACGACAAACCTTTATATGATGGATATTAAATATCATAGTTGATACGACATTACAATTCCGATGTTATAACACTCGTGGTCGGGTGTCTACTGTAAGTGTCAAGTTTTTGTGTAGAGGCCGGATTCATTACAGTAGGTGTCTGTAACGTGTTGGTAATAAATTTGAACAATAAACAGACAGCACACAATCCACTTGTTTTAAAATACTATATTCAAAACAAGTCAAATGTATGTACAAAAATTCGTTACATTATTGGTTATCACAGTTGTATCTAAAAGTTTAAAGAATTATTTTTCTTGTCAAAAGTCCACACAGGCTAATTCAATTATTTTAGAACCCAACTGATAAAATGAATTATTATTTTATATCTCTGCTTCTTACAATACAATCTGCAAAACTTTCACTTTAGAAATCACCACTATACCTGTTGCTTACCACAGTTGTACCCAAAGCTTTAAATAATTTTCTCCTTTTCATCAAAGTCCACACAGGTGGATTTAAATACTTTAGAACACCCTTTGACAAGACAAATTATTCTCCTTTATCTTTGCTACACTGTGAAACATACTTTAGATATCGCCTGTTGCGGCTAAACTAACAATCACGCAGTGTAACTTCACTTTCACTAACTTACCTCTGTACCTGCACGTAATATATAACCCGCGACAGAAAAATCTAGAAATATCGAGCCCTCTAGTAGCAACAATTTATAAAAAACGAGAAAAACTGAGAAGTTGAGCAAGATGACATCAACAATATTACAAAAGCATAGTACAACAAATAAATTGCATACGCAACATACGACTCGTACAGAGTTATGTAACGAAACTTGTCATAACTATACTTTTAAAATATTCTACTATTAACACTTGCTATGAAAACTAAATAATCATTAAATATTAAGTCACTAAATAACCTAAACAATAACTCTTAAACTAACAGTCTTGTATATCCAATAGTAAGAAATGTAATAAATTTATTTGTAACCCCATCTGTGGAGAGGGTAGAGGGGAAAATGTACTGTAGATGTCCCATTATTTTAGTACACTGTGAGAGACACTTCTTTCGTAGCCTGACCCCAATGAGAGAGAATAAGAGGTAAGCCTTATGTGTCGGGTAATTTTTAACAAAATATGTAAGAAGATTCTAAGGAGGACCATTTATTCTGGCGATAAAAAGTTACTGTTAGGTCTAGCTGGAGAAAATATTCTGCATCACCTCGCTGTAAGCAATAATTTCCGTAGAGGAAGAAATTTCCTGGAGCTGAATGAAATACGTCCCAGGATTATTATATCCTGCATTCAGTCAAATTTATCTGGTGTAACTGAAATTAAACGGGGACAGGGTTACAATGTCACTCGGGCAGTGAGTAGAACTATTTTAGAATACTATTTTCATATACTAATATATATATATTCCTTTTCCATTTCTAGTTCCTGCTTTCTGGTTCCATTTTCTGGTTGCCATGTTCACCTCGTCTATTCTATGTCACGGTGATAATGTTTCTATTCATTTGTCATTATAGCTTCATAATTTAAACCCATTCAAAGTTCCCTTAAAATACTATATTGTCATCATAGAGATAAGGCTATTTTCTTGATTTAAGAGACTTCAAATAGTCATATGCCGTGGTTTCTCTCTTTTTCATTCTTTGTCCTCTTTCTTACGTTCTATGGGAGATCATCGGGCAAATAAAACCTCGATGAGAAATTTAATTATAATTTTAAGTTTTAAATTGTTAGTAAAATAGTTTTGAAACATATATGATAAATGCCGAACTGTAACCGAAAAAATTCAACGTTGCTGACGCAGGATATAAAAGGAGAGAAAATTAAGAAAAAATCTTTTATGTAAAAACGTGAAATGGTGGATCTATCTGTTTACAAAAATTACTCGACAAAAAAGGTTTGCCCTTACTCCTTACCATGGGGTAGATGTAGTCTATGAACAAAGTTCCTTTCATATTCTGGTCTAAGATGGTTCGACCCAACCTTCATGTTTATACACATCAGAGCTCGAAATTAGCAGAGGTCTGAGAGCCAATGGCCCCCAAAAATGCCGGCGGACCCGTAAAAAGTGTCTACTAGGTGGCTCCTTAAAATCAAAAGAGCATTAAAAGTTTGACTCCACATAAATTGAACTAAGCGTTTCTTAACCTAGCAGAACATATAGCAAACCATGAATGGATCTTCCCAATATTTACGAACACTCGTCAGTCATGTACAATTCACAAACGTCCTCACTATGAATGCCCGTGTATTTTTCTTTTCTAACACTTTCCAAAAACAGGCAAGTAAAACTTTCAAGCTTGGAGAATCTACCTTACTGCATGTACATCGTTTGTAAATATATGCATGTTAGGGCAAACGCTTTTGAGTCCAACTTTACAGACTGCACTAGCCAAAAATACAAAAAGAAAATATAATATTACTGCTTTAACGATTAGGTCACATTCTGAAACCACCAGTTGCCGATTATTTTATTGTAGCACACAGTCGGCCCGATTCCGATTATGTACAGTAAAGTTGATGATATTATTGTATTGTATTGTTGACAGTTTAACCTTGAAAATTGTAACGATTACAAAGAATGTACTTTGAAACTTCATGGAATTTGAAATAGTTGAAGTTATCAATAAATGTGACATGCAAAAAAAAATAACAAAAAAATCTCATTTTGTTATTTGAACAAGTCAAAAATAAAACTGTGTACTGACCTTGTAGCTATTACATTATTCATACATAATGTTACGTAACCGTTGTGAGAGACAAACAAATTGTTGAGGTTCATTGCTTACATTCATCATTCACTTTAGCCTTAAGTTGAAAGACTTTTGCTATTACTCTACACATTTTGAACACTTTCTAAACCAAATGGAGTATTCCAACCAAAGGAAAAAATAGTAACAGTGTTTGAAAGTTTCTGTCTGTAAAGAGAATCTTGAAACCGGTTGCCGAAAAATTTTTCTAATTGGTCTTATTAAAAAATGTTCCTTACTGTATTTTTATTGCGTACATAATAATCAACTTTCCAACATTGAAAAAAAGAAATGACAACTTTAAATGCATTATGATAAAGAAGACCCACGTCGTGCTGGTTGAATTATTTAAAACTTATTACCTCCCGGCTTTATACACATGCTTTCATCGGGTGTGTTATGAATCTCAACACTTCCACTGTAACGCTTTTGACATTTGTCTAAAATCACGAAATATTAACTTTTACTAGCGATGAAGACGTGTGTGTACACTACCCTGTTAGTTACAGGTGCAACTGGCAGTCGGTTACACAATTTCTCACTTGCGTGATTTTTGCTTTTCAACCATTTGCTTTCTACTTGAAAAACCCAAAATGTCTAGTATTTCTCATTCAGAAGCAATCCAACCAATCAGAAATCATATTTGTCGAGCCACAACTAACTTTAAGGCAGCTTCTTGGAACTTTGTATATCAAGACACACGGTAATGTGTCGTGCGGCCAAAACAACCTGCTGTAGGAGACAATAAATTCCAGACTCATAAGAATCCGTGCACTGTTCCCATAGTTTGCAGATTGAAAAACAATTCTCAAAAAAAAAAAAAAAGTGTAACTCCAGACTGGTAGTTTAGCGATATTTCTCCTTCTGTATCTCGGAATGTGGTAATCCAAACTATCGCATATTGGATGTGCTCTACTGGACTCTTACTTCACATAACACACTTTTAGGCAATCCATTAAAAAATATCTGAGATATATCCAATTTTGATTGAGTTCCTCCTATTTTTTCTTCGTACCAAAGGTACGAAAAGTTTATTTGATAGACAAACTACTTAACTTTTGTAATTTTTTTTTCAAGTTTGGTACACTGATAGATCTTTTCAACCTACAATTAGGAGCCTCATTTGGTGTAAGTATAAATCACATGTGCAAAGTTATTCAACAAAAACCGCTGAAATTTGATGAAAATATTTGCGCACACCTACGCAAAACGTCACGTGAGCTATCGGTCTAACATTTTTACTACAGCTTTACCTTAGAGTAAAAGTGGATCATTTTTAGTCATTTGGATTAGAGACGTCTGCTTTAGAGCAGCAAAACTATAAGCTGAAAGGACGTGCAGATACATAAGTATTAGTTAAGCCAAATAAACTAGATTAGCAGTTTCTAGCTCAAGTTTTCAAAATAATCATACGGGTGGACGCTTATTATTGATTATTCATTGTCAACTTTTCAACACAAATTTACTAAATTTTATGAAATTATCTTAACCAAAGAGCGTTTAGCGTCACGCGATATTAGCTTTAGCAATTACCATAAATAATGATGTTTGATACGGCTGTACCGATTGCATGGGGGGGGGGGGGAAGATGACAAGAAAATGTTAATCTAAATTCCCTGGCGTTACTATAAAGGAAGCTATTAACACTGTCTAGAGAGGAAAAACTACCACCATGTTTTTTTAAGAATCTGGTTGGTTCTGTAAAGTATGTTCCAAATTATAAGGTTGCGATTCTAAAGCTGATGTGGGTTACTATCGAGTGTCACTTTCTTATTTGCGTAATTTGTTGGTGTGTATTGACAAAAAGTCATGATATCTAATCAAAAACATCTTCGGTGTGAAAATAAATCTTATCACTGCTATAAGTGTAGCTACCAGTTTGGCCGCCAATTTTGATTTCATTCCTTTAAGTCATACACTCAATCTTTTTTTGGCCGCACCTTTTTTTTCACACCTAAGGTGTTTTTGATTAGATTCATAAATAACAGGATTGACAAATGATTAAATGGAATGTTCCATAGCTGTCCAATCAGTTAGTTATTTTGTAAATATTTGTATATACCTGTTTACCACTTTCAACTTATAGTGACATCTCCGACAGTGACATACGCAATTCAAACAATTCACACCCCATCGCCACTGGAAAGTAATGGGACATTCAAAATTTTCAATCGCTCTGTTGTCGTGCGCTCTTCGACGACCTCCCCAGACAATGAGATAATACACAGTGAGGTACTAACGTATCATCCTGAGAACTTTGCAGGAAAAGTCTGCGTATAGCTGTGTACATAGAGTGCTATCTATTATCGACCGTTTGCTAACGTACGGTCCGTAAAGAAATGAGTGTGCTTGGCAATGTGCAAGAACATTGTTTTTAACCTTTCCTTCAGTGTATCAAATTATGTAAATAAATGAGAAGCAGAGAATATTTTAACTGATGATATTTTATTCCATGGTGAATAATGTTTCGAGTTGAAACAAAAAGAAAAAATACGAGGTTGGTATTGTACGCATACTTACAAATCAGAAGATTGTTGTTGTGAATAAAGTGGTCTGGGTGGTGTTATTTTTAATTTCTCGGCAACAGGTTTTCCGTGATCGGTAAATTTGACAAATTCTTCCAATTTTGATTATCACCCGATTTCAATTGCCGAACCGAATATCGGTAAAACACTGCATAATATAATAAAATAAATTTAAATGAACGCAAAATAATTTAAAAACGGAAATAATAATGCAGTTCTGATGATGGTTTCTCTGTGGCCTCTTTGACCTATTGCTGTCCGTAGGTCAACTCTGCTGAGGCAGAGAGAGGAAGCAGCAAGATAAAGATGATCAAGACCAATTTGAGATATTGTCTGGGAGCTGACAGGTTCACCTACTACTTGATTGTTATGAGTGTGGGTGTCACTGGTTCACCTACTACTTGATTGTTATGAGTGTGGGTGTCACTGGTTCACCTACTACTTGATTGTTATGAGTGTGAATGTCACAGGTTCACCTACTACTTGATTGTTATGAGTGTGGGTGAATGTTGTCTCTCCTGTCGTCCAGAGGATGTCGGTATCAGGCCGAATTAGTAATGGGATTACGGGATCACTAGAATTTTTAATGGTAATGTAGATGCAGCACCAAAATATTGTTACTGAATTTAAGAGAAAACATTCTATTAGCTTGTGAGAAATGAAAATTCCAGTTTCTCTAATACCACTGTACTTACGCGAACTGTGCTAATAATGAAATGGTTCTCTCTTTTTAAATGTGTGGCTAAATATGTGGTTTGTTTTACTGTGGTAGGTAATGTTAATAATACAATGTATTTAGCTTGATTTATATTATAACATATCTATAATTATAAGCTGAATTTAAACTAATGGATCTAAATTCAACTACACAAGTTAATCCTTAAAACACGAGGAGGCAATAAACTAGTCTTTAGATTGTATTCTATAATAATAAAAGAGCGTGTCTCTGTGTGTGTGACCGCCATAGCTCCAAGAGGAAAGAACCTAGAAACCTGAAATTTTGCACCCATACTAAGTGGAATTTGAGGATCTGCACCTGGGTATTGTTACTTATCTTATCCACCTTCGTGCGCATCTTTTTAATGAGACAAGCTAGCGAAATCCAACATAGAAAATAAGTGGTTTCTTCTAATACAAATTATAGATATAAATCACAGATAGACAGGCACGTGCGCGCGCATCTTTTCAATGAGGCAATCTAGCGAAAAACCACATAGAAAAGAAATGGTTCCTTATATAACTACTTCTAAATATATAGAAAAGCCAGTGCATTTTGGTAACATTGCGTTTCAAAAATGGCTTTTATGTCACGTTGCTTAGCAACAAAAGTATAACCTGATATTGTTGTTAGTCTATGTACTGAAAGTATAAATAGAATGTATAACTACAAATTAGAAAAAATATTTAG
>NW_013670816.1:2005-3128 GCF_000517525.1 Limulus polyphemus | reverse complement strand
AATGTATAAACTACAAAATTGAAAAAAATATTTGTTGGTTTCTTAATTTAGAGTCTCCATTGATTAAATTCAGAAACAATTTAAGTTTAAAACTGGGTCGATATTTTTACTCGGATGGTAAATTTTATGCGCTTGGTTCTATGCTAGGTTATCTCACACTGTCTTTCCTTTAGACTTATTTATTAATTTCTTTAAATCATACTAACATCCACTACACTTACAAGGTTTCACGGCAACCTCTTTCACGGCCCTGTACCCACGTTACTATAATCGTAATGGGCAAACATTAAATGAACTATTCTATCTGGATAAATGCATTTTGGTTTTTATGACTTCTCCTCTTCTTTCGAGAAATCAAGCGTGACGTGACACACACTGGTTTATATATAGGTCAGATAACGTGACGTATTGTGGCATTTATAATTATCAATAATAATTTTATTGGTATCGTACCATTACGATGTTGCGTCAGCGAGGTCACGTGACTAGTATCACGCCACATCCTTCTCGAACCTTCGTGAATTGTCGGGAGACTACTAGATTGGGGTAGTCTTGTATATATAAGACCGGCCAAGAGCAACGGGGACAGAGCGGGCAATGGGTAATTGAACTGCGGAGAGAGAATATTGTTGAGCACGTGAGACGTTCGTTGAGAATTATAGCGTTTCTTGTAGCGCGACTGTTGAAATTAAGTGTATCGCAAAGTTATATTCAGAAAGAATAAACCAATTTTATTTAAGAAAGGACTTGTGTCGCTAAAGATTCGTGGGAACGAATTTACGGAAAATTAACTAACGAATGGAGGTGTAACAACGACTTTATGTTTCTGGAAAATATTTTTGACTGCTCTTCTATGCTAAAATAGGTTCAGAATACACACACACTAACATATAGTCATCTAGAATATATCAGTCTAATAACTCGAACGAAGTCAGGTACTTTTCTTAGCTATTTAATAAAACAATGTATTAACCTGTTTTACGATTTATGTAAGTTGAATTATAATGTAAGCCTAAAGTACCATTACCGTACTAAGCCTAATTTAACGTTCCAGTACAAGTTATACCACTAAACTCTAAATTAAAACTTTGTTTGTTTGTTTTGGAATTTCGCGCAAAGCTAC
>NW_013670816.1:0-1792 GCF_000517525.1 Limulus polyphemus | reverse complement strand
CTCTTTTACCAACGAATAGTGGGATTGACCGTCACATTATAACGCCCTCACGGCTGAAAGGGCGAGCATGTTTGGTGGAATGAGGATTCGAACCTGCGACCCTCAGATTGTGAGTCGAGCGCCTTATTCCACCTGGCCATGCCGGGCACTTAAAACTTTGACCGTCTTACTTTTATTTACCAATCTTACTAAATTTAATTATTCTTTTCTTATTTAACCCAAATTATTACAAATGATAATATTACTATTAAATACTTTTCGAAAATCTAAAAGACTTAAGAGCTAAATTTTTCAACGATTTCTCTCTTCTGTATCGCCTTCTACATACCATAATTCTCTAAACTAATTATCCCCTAGAAGAGACCTTAGAAACAATTTCCACCCATCCATGTCTTGCTTTCCCACAAAAACAATATCATTAATGTCTTCCTCTCGCAACTAGCATGAGGCATTTTGTGTTTAACGAGGTCTTATATGTCTAAAAAAAGGATGTTGTCCTCTTTTGACCAACCTCAAATAACTTTTTTCCCCGTCACAACGAACACAGATTGTTAAGAAACTACCTGCTTGTGTTCAAACCAATTTTATAAAAGCGATGCATTTTTACTGTTTCGTTTTATTTACTATCTTTCAAAATTCTTATCATACCGCAACTCCCAGCACCTCAAAATCAAGTTCACTTTTTTAACAAATAGAAGAAAATGGATCGCTCTCTTCTATAGATATCAAGATAACTGAAGAAAGTAATAATCTCGCTTCTTCTGTATGTCATAAAACACTTGCCAGGCTCTGTACTATGACAACTTTAATTCAGTTATTTTGAAAAGTAATCTAATCTTATCCCTTTTCAACCGGATATTTTATTTTTTCTCTAGTTACAAGAAGAAATTATATTTATGCACAAGCTTTTAAAACAAAAAAGAAACTCAGTAAACTTTCTAACTTACACGTAAATTTTTAATAATAAATTACATCCTCATAAGAATCCATGCTATGTTCCCAGAGTTTGCAGATAAAAAACAATTATCAAGATTGATTATAAAGTCTAATTCTAGATTAACTCAGACCTATCTGTAGATTTAGTTTCCGAATTAAAAAGACTTATTTCAATATAAAGATTGCACTTTTATATTTCTTCATTCATGATTCATATACAAATATACGTCTAATAACTGTAAGGTCACACTTATATTGATATAACAAAATACTATTTAAAAACTAGAGTATTCATACAAATTGTTTTCAAACTTTGTTGATAATGGAATATCGTGTTTAAAAACGTTCAATTCGTGCAAAAGATCTAAGACCTTATCATTGTCCTTTTCTTCATTACTATTAATAATTTTACGCCTTTTAAATATTGTTGTGTCAGCAAGTCACATGACTAGTGTGACGCCACGTTTCTAGAACTATCCTGTACCTTGGCGAATGCTCTAGCGTTCACTAGATATAGGGTAGTCTGGTATATAAAAGAGGGTGACAACGTGACGGGGAATAGTGTGTGTGTAGGTAGTGAGTAATTGAACTGCAGTCAGAAGTATTGTTGACGTTCGTTGATATAGCGTTTGTTTTAGCGCGATTGTTGAAAATAGGTGTAAGTTGTATTCGGAAAGAATAAACCAGTTTTATTAAGTAAGGACTTGTGTCGCTAAAGTTTCGTCGAAACGAAGTTACGGAAAATCAACAAACGAACGGAGACGTAACAAATTGGTGTCAGAGAGTGGGATAGAAAAAAAAAGAGAAGAAAAATGGAAACGAGAGGCGGAAAATCAAACTACAGCTTAGCAGATTT
>NW_013670815.1:64918-72377 GCF_000517525.1 Limulus polyphemus | reverse complement strand
ATAATAACATGCAAAAAGCAGAGAATGTTACTAACTATCACAATTTTTTTTGGCTTTCTAACTATGTGACAAGAGCCAGTAAAAATTCAGCTAAGCTCTTCGGTGTATTTTCCGTGGGAACAAGGTTTGAACTGAAAGTGAAATATACAATTCTCAAAAAGAGATGATAAATAAATTAGAGACCCAGAGAAAAAATGTTATTAGGGAAAATTCAGGATTTTTTTAAATATTACCTTATAAAATTAAGAAATTAAGACTTATATAATATTAAAATTTGTATTATTAGCTATGTTTTTATGCCAAATATATATGTATATCATGATAAGAAAGTAGTTTAATTAAACTTTGAATGTAACCCACTAAAACCTGATAACGTGCACATAAGGATGCCCATAGCAAGTGTGTTAAATAAACTAAGTGTAGTTATAATAATAATAAAAAAGTTTTAACTCTTACTAGAATAGAGATATGAAAATTAATAGTTCAATTTCTGGTTTTGAGCTTTGAAATGAAATTTATTACAAAAGTACAGAATTTATAAACAAATGAAATTTCACTATTAAAAATGAAAAATCAAACGTATTCTTTACCAGTAAACTCAAAATTCACCTGAGTCATGCTAGGTTGTTTGGAATGAATAACGTTAACTCATTACCATGTTGATTTTTAGATCTATTCTACATTATATAAAGTTAATTTTACTTAGATGCTTTTTGATCTATGTTTCATTCACATAATTTAATCAGATTAAAGACCAATTAATCAAGTATCAGTTAATTATATTTGGGTAAACAAAACTGATTAATTGCAAGTATGAGACAATTACGGGTTATTTGTAACTGGAAACGGGGATAATTTTACTTCTAAGTTAGGCCTAGATAAAACTTTGCATTTCAGATATTTAGACCTACTTGTAATTTATGAGACTTAAAAGTAGGAATATTTACAACTAACTAATATTACACTACTTAAAGATATAATTTCATCAGTTTAGCTAAAAAAATGTTGATTAATATTACTTCAACAAGAGTAAGTTACCTAATCAAAACTAAAAATCATACATGGTGACAAGTAAGTCTAAAAATCAATGTGGTAATGAGTAGATCTAAAAATCAATGTGGTAATGAGTAGATCTAAAAATCAATGTGGTAATGAGTAGATCTAAAAATCAATGTGGTAATGAGTAGATCTAAAAATCAACATGGTAACAAGTAAGTCTAAAAATCAACATGGTAACAAGTAAATCTAAAAATCAATGTGGTAATGAATAAATCTAAAAATCAATGTGGTAATGAATAGATCTAAAAATCAACATGGTAACAAGTAAGTCTAAAAATTAATGTGGTAATGAGTAGATCTAAAAATCAATGTGGTAATGAATAGATCTAAAAATCAATGTGGTAATCACACAGATTTATTCTCATTAATTACAGACTCTACAAGTTAGGAATTACAACATAAGCAACTTACCTGTGTACTGGAGTAGGCCAACGAGATAAAAAACGTGACAAACAGAACCCGCCTGATACTTGTGTTACTATCCAGATGTCCTACACATGGATAAATTTGATACATTTGTGACCAGGTTATAATTATCAATAACGTACAGCATTACCACTTATAAATATCGAACCAATTGGAAGCTCACATTCCGGGACACTTGTTAAAATTTTTTAACTATGATTAAATTACCTCACCACAATTACATGAGACATAATCAAATTATTTTAAAATTCCAGCATTTAATATACCCACAATTCCCAACAAGACAATCTCAAGCCTAGTGATGTTACTTTGGACTTGCACATTTTAGTTCTCTGGCATACTGAATATTTCTAGACAACTTACTTTGTGTATCTCAGTTTAATATTGTTTTAGTTCTGAACACATTTTGGATCAGAAGTCTTAATAATTGATTAGTAAAAAGCTGGAGACGATGTCAGGGTCCAAAATAATTAAATAAAAAATGTTTATTTCAACTTTTAATTATTATATTGTTATTACTTTTCATACAAACATAAAATTGCAACTTTTGAAATAACTACAAACTAAACATTAAGCTTTTTTTTTTACATATACAGTAGGTGGGGAAAATAATTGGATGATTTAAAACCTAAAATTAGTTACAGAGATCGTTGACCAAACTTAACACTGAACTATGCTCACCAAATGCTAATCCAAATATAAGCACACTGATTTCTGTTGAAAGAAGAGAGAATCGTACAACTACCCACAGGACCTGTGAGAAACAAATCTTATTTTTATTTCTGTACGTAAACTGAAGTTAAAAATGTGGAATATATATTGTTTTTCTGCTTTAGTGCAGGGTGAGCATTATACAAGGTTTGATCGTATATATTCTTTCCTCGTAGTGAAAGAAACATACGAGAAGTTGACATGTTTGTCAGATTTTTATATTAAAAAAACAATAATGTATTAAATCAATCTCTTGTTATTTCTACAACTTCTCTTAGAACTAACAAGAATACCCTCTCAAATTTAGTTGCTTTAGGTCTTTACAATATTTACGTAGTAACATTTTATTATTTAAAGTGTATTTATCAGTTACCAGTGCTTAATGTTAACAAGTCGGCAAACCGTCCAGGAAAGTCTGCTCATGTAAGCAATTGCCAAACCTTTACAAGTGAGACCAGTCAAGTGAAAAAAAAAAAAAGTTGAAATTTTCCATACTTGCAAATGTATTTAAGATAGACACTCACCTCTTACATAAACAAATGGTTAGTGCTTTGACACTACTGCCAAAACATTTTTCTATATGTGCCAAGCCAATGAATGAGCTAATACTGCACAAAATAACATCTTGTGCTAATGTTAGGATATAATGAACATCAGACAATACCCCTCCACAAGTACGAGGGGGACACAACCTACTTGCACTGTACTTCCCTTGTGTAAACCAAAACTCATTCTCGAAGAAGTAAAGAAACCACAAAAGAGGGGTGGTTTTGTGGTATCTATTTGAAATACATGTTCAGAAAGGGAAAATATTAACTTCAAACAACAATACTTAAATCTCTACGGAACAGACAGCTAGAATTCCACATTGAAAATATGGTGGAGGAATCAGTGCAAAGAAAGTAATTAACAAAAGATGAATTCCTTTCTATAACTATAGAATCAGAATGGGGAAATCTCATGAAGTGTCTCCCCCAAAACCAAGTGGTTGGTCAAAAGGTCTTCCTGTAGTCTTTATTTCTTTGCTAAATCGTCACAAAGGTGGGTAAAATGTGAAGGCTACTCAACCACAATATATATATATCCCAGGGCTAATCAGACCATATAAATGGTGTGTGGCCAGAGCAATATGTCAAGCCACATGGTGTGTGAGAAATATTTAAATGAAATACTTACAAGAATATACAGGTTCAGAGATATCATGCTTGAACTGCCTCCTGAGGAGAATCCCAGCTGCTCACAACCACCAGGAATCATCCAATTGTTGGAGATGGTCTGTACTACTCTTCCAAATCGACATCCCTGCTTTGTTTCCAATCAATGGGTGTGTCCACTCAGTCTCATACCAGTGGAGTATTAAACTGCTCCCAAGGTGAACTATCCATATAGCTCCCCTCCCCCACAAGCAGACTGCTATTGGTGAAGTAAGAATTTTCACTAAGAGACCATGGAATTGGATCCCCTGAATAGACAGCATGAGCTATCCTGTTAGTTGGTTGATTAACTTGCTTTTTCTTTTATTTTGTCCAGCACAGCTTGGAAGGTAAATATATACACGCTGAAAAAAGCAGCTTGTGAAAAAAAAAAATTATCTCAGTAGTGGCCATTGAGCCAGGGTAGATGGGCTGAACACTTCATTATTCAGGTTTTTGGATAGAGAAGTACTCCTTGTGAGGCAACACAGGTACTTTGTGGGCTCTTGACTCTCCTTTTTTTAAGGTTTTTTTGATTGTGTAGATATTGTATAAAAAATACCTTCTCAGAACCTCTGGGAAGAATGGTGACTGATGAAACCACACTGTGATATAAGTAATGCAACCTAAAGGTGTCTGGGGTCATCCACATCTGATGGTAGGATTCCATTCAAAGGGCATCAATGACCAAAGACAAGAGAAGCCATGAAACTCGATGGGATGTGAAATTAAAAATACAAAAAGTCTCATCTCCCACAGCAGAATGGACAAACCAGATGAGTTGCTCAACCCATCCATTCCAATTGGAAGGAGGAGAGGAAGTTTGTGATAGAAAATGAAGATTTTGATTGCTTCTAAAGGGAAATGTGCAAGTGAGGTAACAGAAGACAAAGGAAGCTGTACAGAAGAAATTGATTGGAGAAAACATCCAATTACCCTCCCAGATTACCAAAATACTGGGAAGGAAGGAGCAGTCTGGAAATAAAATCAATCTGTTCATGTGAAAAATGTGAGAGAAGCTTCTTATATATCTACGAACTAGAAGAAGAAAACATCCACTCATATAAAAATGATACAAGAAACACCAAAAATTTGAACATAGGACTTTTGAGAGCCCCAAGAACTACAGAGATTCTAGCCTGGAAGAGGAAGACAGATTAGAAAGGCTATAAAAAAACTCCTTACAAACTGGAGTACGAGAAAGAATATTAGATACCCGATTTATAAGATGGTAAAGGACAGATGTGGAGGTTACCTGATCCACATCTGGAAAAGAACAGAAAGTAAAGACAGGCTGTAAGAAACTGGTCAAAATCATTCAACGACGTGGCAGAAGGCTCAGCATAAGCAGGACCACAAGTCCTGGTTCTGAGAGGATAGAAGAACCAGTACAATGATAATAACACTGCTCACCATCAGAGTATCTGAAGCCTTCAATGAAGATATCTCCTGTTGAGGAGTTTCTGGAACTCAGGTGGCTTTAAAAACATATATATTCAATATGATCCATAAATCTAGATTAATTGAAGTTATTATTAATATTATTATTAATTCTCTTTAATCTTTTCTTTCTTTTCATATTTTCCTGTTTTTTTGTTTGTTTGTTTTATTTCCTTTTGATAAAACAAACTGGTTATCAGCTTCTACCAGAACCAATTCTTATAATTAATGATGATGGACAATATTTCCTTAAAGGAAACCATAAAGCTTCTTGAACGCTTCTCCCAAGATAATTCTTATTAGAAGCTGCAACAGAAATTAATTTAGATTTAAAAGTTAGGCATAGTACAAAAGAATCTTTATTTGACAGAAGGCCCAAGAAAATAACACATCCAAATAGTTTAGTGCCAAGTAAAAGAACGAGTTTTTGGTTTACACATAGTGCTAAATGGCAGCAGTATGCAACGAGGTTGTGTTGCCCTCCTGCTGCTGGAGAAGTATTGTTAAGTTCCTCTCCTGTTGGTGGAAGAGTATCATTAAGTTGCCCTCCTACTGCTGGAGGAGTATCGTTAAGTTCCTCTCCTGTTGGTGGAAGAGTATCATTAAGTTGCCCTCCTACTGCTGGAGAAGTATCATCTAATGATAATTGAATTGTAGACTATCACAGTACACATTATTGCATGCAGGGATTAAAGGTCATTAAATAGATTGATTATTCAGCAACAACATTTTCAGCAGTAGCAGAAGACATGAGCTATTTGTTCTGCGGACAAGTGAGTAACACAATACGAAATCATCATTTCTTACCTTCATTTAAAAGAACCATTAAACACAATAAAAATTTTCAATACCTTATACTTACTAGACTAATCCATTTATGTACTGCTCTGTGCATCATCTATTACTGTGAGCTTTAGGTTTTTCAAGGGAAATGTGTTACATCATCATCATCATCATCATCATGTCCCGATTGCCATTTAACAGTATTTAATTATGAATGTCAGAAACTGCTTTTCCAGATGTGTAATTTACCGTGATTGTAGCAAATATTTTTGTTTCAATATATTAATACAACTAGAGATGGGTATATTTAGGGCAAGTGCATATTATAGCCCTGGCAAATGTCCTACATGGCAATTTATCTAAAAACTTGGCATAAAACCTTGGTTATAACATGTACAGTAAACTAAATTTTATAAACAAATGTTAATCACACGCTAACAAACAAACTTGTATCAAGTATACCTTTATAATCAAGCACGTACTGTAATTAATGATGTTCAGAAAAACAAGATATCAAAACTTACTAAGTTAATGGCAACAGTTAAAAAAAACAAACTCCAATCTAACAGTGAAATCGAATAAATTTACCAAATCATGTTCCAATAAGTTCTGAAGTTCTAACATTGTCGTAACTTTGCTTTGAAGTCCAGCATCTCTTAGTTTCAAGCCAGAAGAAAGAATTGTCGATTTATACACTCTTAAAAATGTTTAATATTACACAAAAATTAATGCTCTATCACTTCTAAAAAAACTTTAATAAGACTTGTATATTTAACTTATCACACAATATATCATTTTTTTAATGTGTACCTTATCAACCAAGTCTCCAGTAAACATTGCTGCATTCACTGTCATAGAAACTATGCAACGGGTCACACTCACAACAGCACTGACAAAAACCTGAAATACAAAAAAATATCTGTGGTGAAAAAAATTAATTTCTACAAATATCTGATGATGAAGCATTCAATTATTGGTTAAGTTTATGTAAATATGATGTTCAATATTCCATAAAAATAATGAAAAAAATCTAAATTTATATATGATAATTAAAAGATTTCAATGTAAAAATACTGGATATCTTTTAATAGCAATTTTCAGTTTTACACAACACCCAAAATCTAGTTTTAAACTACTTTCCTTCTTTTCAATAAAAACTAATTCTAGCTACCCTAAAAGTTTAAAAACGTTATTGCAACATACATGTAAAAACATGACAAAATCAAGATGGTTTCTCCAAATATTTCTAGTCTCATAAAAGAAAAACCTTCTCATTATGTCTGTCAAGTCACTACTTGCAAGTATAACAGGAACATTTAAAATACAAAGTATGTGTGTGCACAGAGAATACAAGTATTTTAAAAGTTTAAATCAATATTACCCAAATCCTAGTTAATTATGATACCACAGAAGAAGATTAGCAGTAACTAATCTTGAAAACGTCCTTTAATTAATAAAAAGTCATGCAATATAAAATCACAGATTCTTGCAGGGCTCAAACACTGTGCATACGATATGAAACAAAGTTCTAATTTAAAACAACCAAAAGTAGATAAAAATTTAAACAATACTCACAAACTCCATAGAAGACATCTATAATGCTACAAAATACATAATTATCAGGGGAGCTTTGTATTTCATTGCAGAAGACATCTATAATGCTACAAAATACATAATTATCAGGGGATCTTTGTATTTCATTGCAGAAGACATCTATAATGCTACAAAATACATAATTATCAGGGGAGCTTTGTATTTCATTGCAGAAGACATCTATAATGCTACAAAATACATAATTATCAGGGGAGCTTTGTATTTCATTGCAGAAGACATCTATAATGCTACAA
>NW_013670815.1:57319-64067 GCF_000517525.1 Limulus polyphemus | reverse complement strand
AACCATAGTTTTATCTTTATTCTCATTCAACCATAGTTGTTTTATCTTTATCCTCTTTCAACCACAGTTGTTTTATCTTTATCCTCTTTCAACCACAGTTGTTTTATCTTTATCCTCACCCCCTGTGATTATTTGAATTGATGAGAAGCACAGTGAAACAACTATCAGTACTTGAATGAGAGAAATTCAAAAAACTGAATGGACGCCTAATGCAAGTTTAACTTGTACATACAAGGTAAGTAAATTAATTCCTGAAAATTATTTTTAACTTAAACAAAAATATATTTTCCATGCTTAGAAATAATCAAATGTAATATTATAAAAATAATAGAAATACATAATCTACAATACAAAATCATACAGTATTATTTACATAGAAATGAAATGATAAAAGCTTACTACATTTTCAAAAAATAACTTGCAATTTATAAATTAAATTCTTCTTTAGTGGAAAAAAATATTAGTATACAAATGTAAACAGGAAGAATTATGTAACTGTTCACACCGGGAACTGTCAATTTCATCGTACAGAATCCATTTGCATATGTCTTCCTTTTCTATAATGGCTGGTTGCACAGTAATATTTTCTACAACAAATTCATACAAATATGTTGATCCATTGAATGAAGATACAGGTATGGTTGCCATGGTTGAACTTGAACACTGAAGTCAGGTGTATCTCCCACAGCTAAGACATTCAGCCATATATCCACATGGATTATCTTTTACTATCTTCTCGTTTACCTGCTGAAGAGTTTTGTATTAATGATCATTTGCGACACATCAGTGAGATGGTACATCACCTCAGCTGATACTTTTATCTTGAACACACCTTTCAACAAGCATTACAAAAGAAATGAATTTTTCAAAATAGTTACGCATTCATATAACTCCTGTCAGAGTTTATTGTTTCACATTCACTAGTGAAAACCATCATTGAATAAAATTTAAGAAAAGTTTTAGACCAGTTAAGGAATATGCACCTTTAGTTTGTATCCAACTATTTTTACACACTTCTAGTGTCCTTCTAGTGTAGCAAGTTCTATCATTAATGGGTTCTTTTAGATTATTTGGTAAAAATAACACTAAGTTCAGTCCATGTAATGATAACATTTATTTTTTTAGTAATATTTTCTACAAATGACATTCATTTGCAGGCCTAACTTCGCAAACAACACAACAGAAACTCCAATACTTTTTGTGTTATAAAATTTATCAGAAATTATTTTTTCTTTTAAGTTTTCCCAACACAAAGCTATTATCTCTCTTTGGCTTATTCACAATCACATTTTTATAAAGATATTTTACACGGAAATTGCATGAGAGTGACAAAATATGTTATAGAGTTGTCAGATACTGTAAGAAACAAATAAAACACTATAAGCTACAGATGGTTGTTTTTTTAGCACAAAGATACACATTGGGCGATCTGCACTCTGGGAATGAAACCCAGAATTAAGCATTTTAAATCTTCAAAGTTACCACTTAGCCACCAGAAGGTGCTACAGATAGAAATAAAAACACAGAATATGATATATTAGAATATTCAATGGTCAACATTGTATATTATATATTCAATGGTCAACATTGTATATTAAAATACTCATTGGTCAACATTGTATATTAAAATACTCAATGGCCAACATTCTATATTAAAATACTCAATGGCCAACATTCTATAATATACAATTAACATATTATTTAAAAATTGACCAATGCTTATAAAAAAAGGCATTACATGTTGATTGCTGAGTATTTCAAATATTTATACAAGTTTCCTTAAACTTTTTCTACAATATTATAGAAACAGTAACTAGAACTATTGCCTAAATTTCAGATATTTTGAAAGTGAAAGGTGATTTAACTAAATGACCTAGGTTGACCCTGGTAATTTAAAGTTAACAGCTTGTAAATTATTTTAAAAAAGGAGTATCTTATATGTAATTACTCTGTAATATGTCATGATTTTCACAGGAAAAACTTACCAAAAGATAAAATGCCCAAAATATTGGACTACTTGTAGTTCTTAGTTTAATCTGAGCTCGGCTGAAATGAAGTCCAAGAAATAAAAGGAATAATACATTGGGGACAAATATACCCAAGTCCCATACTCGAACTCTAGAAAAAATAATATTTAATTATCAGTACATTTCTATGTTAAATTTACATATTATTTCCAGTACATATTACTACAAGAATCCTTTTCCTGAACTAAAAATCTGTAATAATTGATTCTCTAATAATTATAGTATTTTACATATATATGTAAACTTTTTCATTCAGTGCAGTTAAACTTATCCTTGAAAAAACTTCAGCCACAGACAATGCACAGTACGATGGTTTTACTATACATATTTGCACTCATAGTAAATCCAACATTTTCTATATTTTGGTATTGTGCCGACATGCACTCATATTTCACGTGCTGCTATTGGTGGAATTTGTTCTATGGTATGAGTGTTACCAGAGGCATATTTCCAAAAACATAAATCTGGTAACAATGAACAGTTCATTAGGCCAAGCTTCCCAGTTGAAGCTGTCAACAAAATAAAACTAATATTATCTCATTATACTCCGGATTTTATCTATTGGATCTCAAACTTTGTGAGGTAAAGCTATAATAATTAAATTTTTTATACTAAAGAATAAATTTATATCATTTTAACTTTTACTTATGTTACTTTAGGACTATATCCATTAGTCCGAAATACTAGATACGTATAGTGGAAGTCTGTCTTTTCTTCTTTCATGAATAAAATACTCAAAATTAGGTTATGCAGTTAATTTTAAAATGTTAGTGCTTACGATACCATTGTCGTAGAAAAACAACATAAAGTGGCTAGCCTTAAGAAGTGAACATCGTCGTAAACATGGTTACGAGCATGTGAAACAATATTTGTCTGAAAAAGTGTACTTAGTACAGAGTGACCCAAAATTTAATAATTAACTAACTAAAGAAAGACAACCATGAATTTTTCAACATCTTGTAGCCAAGACAGTAGTGTTACCATAAAATGTGGAAAGAAACTGAATATTTATTAGGTTAGATGAGAGCCACTAATGGTGCACATGTATAAATCTACTGGCGTGTGTTACGATGCCGTATTTTTGTGATATTTTGTAAAACTTACTTGTGAGACACTGCAGGTGTATCGCCTGATCCATGACATGTAACTAATGGATTTTAGCATGCGTGATCTCTCTCTAAGGGGTTTTTATATAAAAAATCTCAAGTTTCTGTTATGGGAGAGAAGTGTTTTTTGAGGAGTTTGATATATAGTTTAGTTTTGAGTGGCCATTTCAGACAGATATATCTGTATCAAACTTGAAATACTTTTTGAACCTAGATATTAATCGTATGTTTTTGTTATAAGCTATCATTAGCTTTTTGTGTACGACTCTAAAGAGTTTTGTAAGTTTAAGAATTAGTCTTAACTTTTGAAAGCCTTGTGCTATTTGAGAACTGTTGAAAACCGTTTTTGAAAATATCAACAAGTTTTGGTGCAGTGGACATTGAACTTTTTGTAACTATACATCTAGCGTGAATTAGAACTTTTAATTTACCACCTGAAGCTGAATTTTGACATACTATATTTGAAGTGATTACACTGGAGAGAGTTCCTATATGGATTCTATCAAGAAAGAGTGTTTTTTTTTTGTATTGTACCCTTTTTGTAAATTATTGTATACAAGTTAACATTTGATGTTTGTGTTTTTTTATTTTATAATATATCTTTAAAACCACAAAATTGCAGAGTTGTTATTTTTTATTTTTACATATTATATAGTACGGTAATACGGGATCATAACATGTCAATAAAAACTGTTTAAGTTGGGCTACAAGATGTTGAAAACTGCATGGTTGTATTTCCTTAGTTAGTTATTAAATCTTAAAACAGGTGTCACTGTAGTACAGCAACAGGTGACTTAAGTAAATGATTATTTCAATGTTTCTAAAAGCTCAACAACACTTAAACTGTAGCTTTAGTGTTCTTGTCATTTAATATAACAAGAAAAACTCTTTTATTGATATATTTATCAATTTACTGCAACTAAATAAACATTTAAAATAAAATGAAAATCCAAACTAGCAACATTAACTGGTATAACCAATTGGAAACTGTGTTAGAACTAGAAGTTAAACCTGCATTTGAACTGGAAGATATTTAATGATATAACTTGTTACACTGCTATTAAAGGATACTAAAAGTTAGTAGAAATAGTTAGATACAAATTAAAGGTGCTCTAAATCTTTTCTTATCATGACAAGTGTCATCGTAAGACAAAAATTCTGTAGTATGATTATCAAAAGCTTTTGTAGAGATATTTCTCGTTATAATAGGTCATACACTCCAGAAATCATCGTGTGCAGAAAAACAGTTTAAACTAACATGAAGATTTTTTAGTCATGTAAAATTGTGTGTTACATGACCAATTAGGTTTGTAAAGATCTGATAATTTTCTACCCATGAATATAATGCTGTTATAGATTTGTTTCTACCTATTACAATAAGCCCAGTTTACTGAAACAATAAGATCATAACTCCAAGGGAAAATGAACATGTTTATTTTCACACAACCCCCCACATCAGTTGTTACCAGAGCTAATATAACTTGAAAATACTGGTGTCAAAATGTTTTTACTTAGTAAAAACTTTAACTGTACAAAGATTCAGACATTATTATTTGTGTAATTAGACAATAACTGTTCATAGATATGATTTAAAAAAGAATTACATGCAAGTTTACCTTTATGCTATTTTTGTAAATTATATTTTTAATATTATAATTCAGATGTTTGTTCCTAGAGGGAGTGTCATTATGTAATGATGTTGATGGAATAATCTAGAAATTTCATGCAACAAGTAGGAAATGAGAATAATATACAATTGCAGAATGTCAGCAAATCAGTATTCAGTGAGCTAATTAGTAATCAGTTAATGAAGCTATCAATTCAGTGTTTGTTCGTGGCTTAGCAAGAGTTTACTGCATCTATTTATCTGCAATTCAGTTAGTCAGTTTGCTATCGAATATTTAGCAAGGGAAATCTGTAAGTAAGTTTATTAGTGAGTTAGGTTGTTTGGATGTGTCTGGAAGCAACAGCTGCAATAAAAAGCCAAATGCACAGATCTGATAAGCGAATGAAAACAGGGTAGCTATTGTGCTACCACCTGAACAACCCAAATATATTTTCAAGTCTTTCTTTAAACGCAAGGTCAATTCTGACAATAATATATAAATGTGGAACGGTTTTTGTTTGAAATAACTTTGTTACTGTTTTTAACTGTTACTTATTTGATACTTTTCAACTTTGTTTTGTTGTTATCTTTACACACAAAAAATGTATTTTATATTTTCATAAAAAAACAAAAAACTTTTTGACGTATCTCATTTTGGTAATAAGCTTCAGAAGGCTTTGAGGATTATAACAATAAGCTTACCTGTCTACGTCATATCTGTACTGGAAATATAGATTTTGTTATGTTTGTCAGTTTACCAAACATTTCTATTGTCAAAGAATAAATACACACACATGTTATGTAACAACACAGTTAACTGAATGGAAACCATACACTCGCATGTTATGTAACAACGCAGTTAACTGAATGGAAACCATACACTCACATGTTATGTAACTACACAGTTAACTGAATGGAAACCATACACTCACATGTTATGTAACAATGCAGTTAACCGAATGGAAACCATACAAGCACATGTTATGTAACAACACAGTTAACTGAATGGAAACCATACAACGCACATGTTATGTAACAACACAGTTAACTGAATGGAAACCATACACTCACATGTTATGTAACAACACAGTTAACTGAATGGAAACCATACACTCACATGTTATGTAACAATGCAGTTAACCGAATGGAAACCATACACTCACATGTTATGTAACAACGCGTTTAACTGAATGGAAACCATACACTCACATGTTATGTAACAACACAGTTAACTGAATGAAAACCACCTTTACAAGTTATTTTGTACCATTATGTAAAGTTTCAAATGAAACTAACTCTTTGACCATAGCTTAGGAAATTAGTGACATATCTTAGGAATAGGCAGTAGAATTAATGATATGTTTAACTCATTTGAGATTTGACCATATCTTAGCTATACAGTGATGAAATCTATGATCAATGTATCACTGAAAAAAAAGGATAAAACACAGAACAAATATCTTAGCTATACAGTGATGAAATCTATGATAATCACTGAAAAAAAGTATAAAACACAGAACAAATATCTTAGCTATACAGTGATGAAATCTATAATCACTGAAAAAAAGGATAAAACACAGAACAAATATCTTAGCTATACAGTGATGAAATGTATGATCAGTGTATCACTGAAAAAAAAGGATAAAACACAGAACAAATGTTCATATTATCTTGTTCTCATCCTCTTCGATGCAATGAAATACAAAGATCCCCTGATAATTATGTATTTTGTAGCATTATTCTCATCCTCTTTGATGCAATGAAATAACAAAGCTCCCCTGATAATTATGTATTTTGTAGCATTATTCTCATCCTCTTTGATGCAATGAAATACAAAGCTCCCCTGATAATTATGTATTTTGTAGCATTATTCTCATCCTCTTTGATGCAATGAAATACAAAGCTCCCCTGATAATTATGTATTTTGTAGCATTATTCTCATCCTCTTCGATGCAATGAAATACAAAGCTCCCCTGATAATTATGTATTTTGTAGCATTATAGATGTCT
>NW_013670815.1:51403-56521 GCF_000517525.1 Limulus polyphemus | reverse complement strand
ATAAAGATAAAACAACTGTGGTTGAATGAGGATAAAGATAAAACAACTGTGGTTGAATGAGGATAAAGATAAAACAACTGTGGTTGAATGAGGATAAAGATAAAACAACTATGGTTGAATGAGAATAAAGATAAAACAACTGTGGTTGAATGAGGATAAAGATAAAACTATGGTTGAATGAGGATAAAGATAAAACAACTGTGGTTGAATGAGGATAAAGATAAAACTGTGGTTGAATGAGGATAAAAATAAAACAACTATAGTTGAATGAGGATAAAAATAAAACAACTATAGTTGAATGAGGATAAAGATAAAACAACTATGGTTGAATAGTCTTTCACAAGTTCTTTAAAAAACAAAACATAAGCATATCATATACTACAATAAAATTGAGGAATATGACAATGACTGTTGACATGTTATCCTCTTGTAACATTAAACTGCCTTCACACGCATATGCATGGTGCTTGTAAAATCCTTCACAAAAAAATAACATACATTAATATAGATATATCTGGAGAAAACACAACATTTATATTATAAGTTTATTTTCTTACAGTTTTTAGTAGGCATACTATCTGGAAGACTGTATAACTCTTTGTTCATTAAAATTGTGAATACTGGTAAAAAATAAAACATTTAGCCCCAGCCTATTCTTGGCTTCACAAATGTTTAACAATGGTAAATACCTGTAACAATACTAAGATTTATTCTTTAAAGCTTTCAAGATACTCAGTAATTCAAATTAAAAATCCTTGACAATTCTGAAATTCCTATTGAGTCATTAAACTGCCATTATTACCTTTATCAATAAGCTAATTTATTAATCTAATTTGAAAGTGTATGACCAGTGTAGGATCCCTCAAAAGCAAGAGTCAGCAAGCTATGGCTTACACCTACCTCTTCAAATGACCAAATATAGCTATTCAGTCTTTAAGTTATTCACACACACACATATAAAAACAACAAAAAATACATACTAAGTAACAAAGAGAATCCTCACAACTTTATCAGTTATTGAGATAGGAACTCCTTTCTAAAAAAATGCTAACTACTATTTATTATATGCCAATTTTGTTTAAGATATTCACATATCTAAATGTCCTTATAACAACAGATAAAAACATTAGTGGTAAAATAATTTATAACAATAGTTACTGAAACATTTTTTTTAAATGAAAACTGAAACTATCAACCGTTGAGAATACAATTAACCAAGTCTTGTTTCTCTTGTGATTTTTCCTTCTTCAAGTTCTAAGTTTAAAAATTTACTATTACAGGCCTCCATCCAGATTGCAAGCTACAGGGTCAAAGCAAGAGTGGGAACACTTTAAAAACAGCAACATGCAGCTTAAATGCCACTGGAAAGAGCAGATTATAAATTTTTGTATGTCACTGTAAATGAACAAATTGACATGAGAAGTTTAAAAGACTTAAGAACAAACCACAGATCTGGGAATTTTTTTTAGTTTTTTTAGCTGTTTGTTTCATTACTAAAAATACTTCTGTCTTAGATTATACTTATGGCAGTTTTCTTTTGAAGACATCTTTTAAGCCTTATTAGGTTTAGAGAGAACAGTAGTGATGAAAAAATATTCTGGTGATTTTGACCAAGATTATTATTAGCAATATATTATTACTTAACCTGAGCTGACACCATTTTGAAAGGCCAGATATTAGGTTACCAATCAATCTGTCAGTTTAAGTGATATATATATATATTTTAAATTAATAGCCAAACTGGTGACTACTTCAATTAGCAAAATGAAGTTTCAAAGGAAATATGTTAATGAAAATCACACTGAAATTGACTGGATATATTTCTAAAATAAATCTTTCTGGTCAACAACAAAAAAATATATATATAAATTCTAAGATGAAAGGAAGTACTAATATCTTTTTCTTTTAAAAAAAAATGTGTCACGATGAATTTTTGAATATTTCACAATATAAAAAATGAAAGAAAAATTTTTTAAATTATATACTTTTTTTTATAATGAGTGTTTGATCTGCAAGTCTGTGTGTTGTATAATATGATCCAAATGCCACAAAACTTATGCTAGTCAAACTAACAGGGTGGTTGGCCTTTAGAATGGGTTGCCTTCGGATGTTGTAGAGGCAGTAAATTTAAGGGAGTTTAAGAAAAATATTGATAAATATATGAATGATAAGGGCTGGCTCTAATATTTGTTCTTTTAATTTAGTTTAGAGGATGGAATAGCCAGGATGGACCAATAGGTCCCATGTACCAAAACGTTATATTATGTTAAATATGTCAGACAGTGTGGATAAGCATTTGGACACCTTGCAAATGGCAATTTGTAATTTTTAGTTACACCTTACAAAGTAGCAATGCATTCAAGCAGTAAAATAAACTGAAAATCAAAATAAGAATATTCCATAAATTATTCTAATCAATTTAATTGTTAAAAACTTTAAGTTCACATATATTTTGTCGCTTTTAAATATTAATTTTGTTTGTTTGTTTTTATTTGTAACTTCGCCTTGACGTCCTTTTTAGACCTATTACTATTAGTATTTGTAGTATTGTCTAAATGGCCTTGGATTTGGACGAAACAGACGAAAGCACTTACAATGTTATCTATATAAATTTAAAGTATTTACCTAGATATTCTGAAAATCAACGAAATAACTTATGTAACCATAAGTATATTCATCTATTTATGATACATGTGTTACTTTTAAAACTAACACTAACAGTTTGGTATACTCTTTAAATTATATAAAATTATTTTAAAAACTAAAAGGATCAAATACCTTTGTCTTCAGCTTTTTTCGGCTAAGCCTACCCCCCCGACTCAGACTCGAGTATTTGTAAGTTTTCTATACATCGCATAAATTAATTTGCCATATAATAAACAGAAAATGTCTGAAATTTTATTTTGATTAACGTCGTCCTAATTTAATCATCAGTTAATGAAACTCAGGACCTTATTTACAAGTTTGATATAAATGTTTATAACGCAACTGACACCATAACACCAACCTTACTCATAATCATACTCAAAATACACCAACAAACAGTTTGATTGCAGCGCCATCTACTACTCATATGACAGGAGCTTGTCCAATTTTAATATAGGCTCAGAGGTCGAAAGATGTAAAAAAGGAATGATTTATATAATTTGCTGTATTATATATTTTATATATACAATGTAGTGTTTAGGATATTTTTATTAATTCGAAATAATACTGAACCATGTTTGTTGTTTTCCTTCGTAATGAATTAAACAAGTTTTCAGTCAAAGATGAATAAGTAAAAAAAACAAACTGACTATTCCCCCTGTTTCAGTTATGTAAATCTGTTTATTGGCTATAATATTATTGCGTAAACTATTCGAAAGACTTATAAGGAATTTAATAACAAAAACATCTTTGCGTTGGTATAAAACAGTGGTAGGTAGTTGTGAAAACTATTCGCAACAGCAGCGTTGCATGCATGAATTGTGAAATATACATGTAGTTTTTTATTGTATTTTTAGAGCAGTATAAAATTTAGAAAACAAAATACATATCTGCAAAGAAATATTTTTATTACAGTAAATTATGTCACTACCTGAAACAGTTTTGGTCATTATACTCCTTTTTGCTATTTGTAATATTGAAATCTATATTATTCGTAATCAATTTATGATACTAAATAATCATGCAAGATAACAGACTGTTCTCGGAAAAATCTATAATCTTTCTTCTTCCGGGATGAATTATGAATGCATGTGTATTATCCAACCATACTATACAATATTCCAGCCCTTTATCATATACTAAAGTTTTTACAAAATGTTTTCAATATTTTCATTCATATAAATGTCCGTGGTTTCAGAACGTTAATCACAGAAGTAGTTAATTTCCTTTAGCTACTTATTGTTCTGGGTCATTCACCTAGCATATCATTTGAGCTTTCTTGTGGGAAAATCTTTGTAAAATACAGCATATAATGCGAATGCAGACAATGATATTTTTCATTTGTGGTCTGGTGATACTACTATCCCTTTTTCTCTCGATAGGAATGACTTATGGTGTTGTGGAAAGTGCACATGCCTGGGAAAAGAACTTCATTATCTTTCTGTGTACATAATGCTATATTCTCTTAATCTGGGACAATCGTTAGCAGATTTTCACTGACTTCCAACAGACATTTCTGAGAGATCTTTAGTAAAGACGTCATAAATACACTCGTTTTACCTTGGAGAGGTTTTGTGGTTTGGCTGAGCATGCTATACAAGCTGACAAGAGGTTTGTTAAATTTCAAAACCATGAAGTAATAAAATATGTCATGAGGACGTAACATTCAAATGAGTAAAACTTATCTGGCTTTTCTTTGAATCTCTTGATGTTTGAATGGTAAGTACAGTTTCCAACTGACCTGATGTATTGATCACAGCAACAGTTCGTGCACGCGAATTTATCAAAATTTTTAAAATTTCCATATATCAGTGTTATGACAATTCAGATGTATAATGTAAATTCGATCCAGATAACTAGGTTTGGCTATGATATAAGCCTTCAGCTGAATCAGGAACTGCACAAGTTACATGATTCCCGTTGAACACGTCTAGTATGCTTCATTTGCGTGACGTCCTCCAGTAATTACTCAATCTATCGTGTAGGTTGTAACCCCACAAGCAGTGCTCGTTTTTCATGAATCGTATACAGCGGACAATGGCTTAAGATTCTGTTTATTAAATTTTCTGCGTTGTTTTGTATATTATTTCATATCCACAATATCTTTTATGTTTAACAATAAACCTGAAGATTTTAGTTATGTTTAAAATTAAAAAATGGGTACTTTCTGGCAGTCACGCAGAAAGTGGTTCAAATATTTGCATTACTTACTTTCTGGGAGTAACATAAACACATGTCCAACAATTTGTGTTACTTTCTGGCAGTCACACAAGCAGTGATTCAAGGTTTTGCGCTACTTAATTCTGGCAGTCACATAGATAGTGGTTCAAAATTTTGTGTTACTTTCTGGCAGTCGTGTAGACACTGTTTCAAAGTTTTGTGTTACTTTCTGGCAGTCACGTAGACAGTGGTTCAAAGTTTTGTGTTACTTTCTGGCAGTCACGTAGACAGTGGTTCAAAGTTTTGTGTTAC
>NW_013670815.1:22026-50561 GCF_000517525.1 Limulus polyphemus | reverse complement strand
TGTAGTTATGATCATCGCTCATTACAGTACGTATAGTTATGATCATCGCCCATTACAGTACGTGTAGTTATGATCATCGCCCATTACAGTACGTGTAGTTATGATCATCGCCCATTTTATTCCAGGTTACAAGGAAGAACGGGGATGTTACAGAGTAGACAGATGTCAGCTTGCTTCTGAACAAAGGCAATCTAAACAGACCCACGTTTCAAAAGGTATCTTCTACTAAGAATGTTTTTAGTTTATATATAGTGTCTACTTTTTTATGTTGTTTAAGTTTTCTATACTATATTAAAACACAATCTTTTTGTACTTTCAAAAAATTAACTTATATTTATGTTATCTTTAAAGTAATTGAACATTTTGCCTGAGTATCAGTCAGTTGGCAGTTGAGAATGATAGTTTTCCATTATGATTTAATCTGTTGATTTAAAGATGGTATTGAGACATAGTGTGTTGCAGCTTGGGGATAAGTTTCTGAGGAGAACGGGTGGTCCTGGAATTGAACATTTTGCCTGAGTATCAGTCAGTTGGCAGTTGAGAATGATAGTTTTCCATTATGATTAAATCTGTTGGTTTTTTTCCCCATGACAAACTGACCTGTACTATTATTTCCCTTCTGTTTTTTCCCCATGACAAACTGACCTGTACTATTATTTCCCTTCTGTTTTTTCCCCATGACAAACTGACCTGTACTATTATTTCCCTTCTGTTTTTTTCCATGACAAACTGACCTGTACTATTATTTCCCTTCTGTTTTTTTCCCATGACAAACTGACCTGTACTATTATTTCCCTTCTGTTCTTGGTGGTTACCATTTTTACCACAACTGAGTGCAGATGGTACACTGCTGTTAGAAGATGCTCCCGTGCTTTGGCTGGAAGGATCTGCTGTTATGTGGGAGGCACTATCTGACTCGTATTGACCAGTGGCTTGATGATAAGCACTCAAACTAGACAGCTAATTAGAAACCAAGGTTTAAGACTAAAGATATAAACACAGCAAAATCTGAAGGAAAAATACATAAATTAATAAAATTACAAGTGTATAAACATTTAAGGAATCATAATGTTACCACAGTGCCATTATTATGCAATTTTTTAAATGTTCACCACTGCTTCGAGATCTGTTTTGTTTTATATAATTAAATCATGGTAATTTTACACATTTCACACTGAAGAAACCATTAACACTTGTTGTAGTAAAGACAAGTAGCAGGATGAAGTAAAAGAGTGAATATTATTTGTGAAAAAAGTAACAGGGAAAAAGTTTTTTAAAGAAAGAACAGTATTCATACTGGCATGATTGAATACTGAATATCCATTCAATAGAAGGATTAGTAATTAAATATTTCAATGTCAAATAAAAGCATATTTATTTTTAAACGTTACAGAAGCATACTGTATATTTTTCTCTAACCTCAATCTCTTCAGTTTCAGAGGCAAATTTGGCACTGCTGGAAGTGGACACAGAAAAGGAATTGTTGGAGTATGATGGATCACCTAATATATGAAAAGATTAAAATTAACATTGATAAGTTAAAGCAAAACTGTGAAAAACTAGTACTTAGCAATGCTAATAGTGTTAATGCATCAGTTTCATTAAATATGACTTGTGTTCCAAGTACGTTCATGGCAGCAGTAGTAGTAGTATCATGATCTTTGTTAATATTTGTGGTTGAATCCAATTTAAATCTTATGAGTATGATTTGTTTTCTGTTAATAACAAGTTACTTTATTTATGAATCGTGTTTGAATACGATAAACTGAACAATAATATTTGATAAAAAAATTATACAAGTAATCGGAATATTTGTCATGCCTTACAATATTTGCTAAACCTAACTAAGCTTGCTACCTGATATCTTGTCATAAGAAAAATTCCAATGGTTTTGAAACATATATAATCTAACATTAAAATATTTTTAGAAACAAAAATTACTGATAAAAGAAAGTCGTACCTTAGAATACTTTGTTTTCATGTCGGAGCTCTGTATAACCAACATTTTGAGAAATGATAAATTACATTTACTCTACGATGATGTAAATATATTAAAATTTCTTCGGAGTTTCATTAGCAACTGTTCAGCACAAAAAAAAAGGCAGCAACAAAAGTAATAAAACCACTAACAGAGAAGAAAAATCACACGAAAAACAAGATATACAAGTTAATATATTTTCAAGAGATATTAGTTTCTTAGCAAATATAAACCTATTATCCCATTTGATGGGTATAAAAATTCTATAAAAAATATATAAATACATTGTTTACAGGCAAGGTTATTCACAGCTGTACAGAAATGAAAGTTTGAACTTTTTTTTCTCTGTGAATTATACTAAATAAATCATACAAAGCGACAAAATATTAAATATAAAATACTTTAACTAAAATATTGATTATAGCAACAGATTTAAAAATTATCAATTTTTTGCTTAAACTTATTCTGTAGGTGTCACCTGAAAAGGTATCCACTGGTCAGTGAGAGAAAGATTTTAAGTTGGATATACATCCATTCTTATACAGTTTATGTTCACGTTAATAATATTAATACATTACTAATAGTTTATAATAAAAATATTTCAAAAGTTGACCGACATAATTTGATCTGTCATTAAAACAGAAACCGTTCATTTTCTAATACTCTCGAAACATGAGTATAATAATTTCTTAACTGCATCGGTTTTATTTGTACAAATACTTTGCATACACTATGTAAATGTAGCAATAAATTATGAAACATAATGTAAATGTTTCAAATGCAGTTACATCAACATGAACAACAAGAAACTTAAAATGAAAAGAGAAAGACCAGAAAAAGCACTAAAAGTTACATTTTGAACACAAGCCTTCTCTTTATAAATCATCATTTAGACACTAAATAGAGTTCTGTGTGTCGTGGGTCACATCGACAATCCAGGACCACCCGTTCCCCTCAGAAACGTATCCCCAAGCTGCAACACACTCTGTCTCAATACCATCTTTAAATGTAACGTGCAACCACACAATAGTATACTGCATAATTTTCTCATACAAACAAAACTCCATACATACATTTTTCTGATATGTTGTGTCTGTTCTTTATGAGTAGTTTGAACTACATGTTTATGTTCGTGTTTTGGATTTCAAAATTCTTCTGCACACCTACATATATATATATCATGTTCTAAAGTACTTTAAGTCCTACTAGACTAATGACAGTGTTTAACAGAACTGGCCATGGACAATGTAGCAGTTACTTGTTGTGTAGCATAAACATACAAAACTTACCTCATAATACACTACTAAACCAATCTAATACCAACACTGATTCAGTTCACTAAACAAGAAAACCTAAGATACTGTAACCAACTTACCTCATAATACATTACTAAACTGATCTAACACTGATTCAAAGCAGTTGCTATACTGAGTCACATAACAAGCTCAGATAGTGAATTATTAGCACTACTATAATATTACCTTTTCACCACACTAAAAGTATGTTTAGAGCACTGTTTATTAAATGGCAAAACTCTTTGCAGTTGTGTAGAACAGAATATATGAACTTTTTCTTTATGAATTACACTACGTAAACATTAGAAAACGACAACATGTTGATTGAGAAATATTTTTGATTTAAAATTATTAAAATATAATTAGAATTAACATATAAAATTAATTTTAAAGTTTGTGTCTACAAAATTTTTTTATCAAATGGCAAAAAAATAAGAGCCAAAATAAATTTGGCATTGTTTTGTCTACAAACTTAATGACTTAATATGAGGTAGACTTAAGATGTATATTGAATTATTTAAGCTAGTTAAGCTGTTAATAAGGCAGCAAAGTTGAAAATAAAAACTAACTACCATATTTGTTTTTCTTCATGCAACAATAAAGCTGCCTAACAGAAAAATCTAAGTTTCTTGCGAAACTTGACCCGAGGTAGACACCAAGTTTCTTGCGAAACTTGACCCGAGGTAGCACCAAGTTTCTTGCGAAACTTGACCCGAGGTAGACACCAAGTTTCTTGCGAAACTTGACCCGAGGTAGACACCAAGTTTCTTGCGAAACTTGACCCGAGGTAGACACCAAGTTTCTTGCGAAACTTGACCCGAGGTAGACACCAAGTTTCTTGCGAAACTTTACCCGAGGTAGACACCAAGTTTCTTGCGAAACTTTACCCGAGGTAGACACCAAGTTTCTTGCGAAACTTTACCCGAGGTAGACACCAAGTTTCTTGAGAAACTTTACCCGAGGTAGACACCAAGTTTCTTGAGAAATATTACCCGAGGTAGACACCAAGTTTCTTGAGAAATATTACCCGAGGTAGACACCAAGTTTCTTGAGAAACTTTACCCGAGGTAGACACTACTGAAAAGCACCTTATACTAAAATACTCAAATGTTTTATCTGTATAATTTATTAAGTTTGTTTATCATTGAATTAAAACAAGTTTAGTTCCACAAACAAGTTCACCTGAGAAAGTAGTTGATATATCCACGGAGACATTAGCCCCTTCTGGTGACGTTCCTTAGTTGTTCTCATTACTTCTGGAGGAACTCTAGGAAGTTTAGGACTTTCTGCTCCACTTGTAGTCACTTCCACAACTTTGCCATCAGTGAGGTTCTGCTGTTGATTTAAAAAGAATTAGTAATACAGTACTGCATTAACTTTTAATTGTTAAGAAAAATACAGATTAGAAAGTGGATCTCATCATAGAAATGACAATTAGATTCATACTAAAAACAAAACATAAAATCATTTTTTTTTGACTAATGGATATACTAAGCACTTTTTTGTAGGTTTTTAGAACATTACACACACTATAGGGGTTCTCAAGTCCTCAACTGGATGCCTAGTGTTAAAGTCCTCTGGAGAGATGCAAAAACAAGTCTGACTAACAACAGAATGGTCTGAATAAAAAATGTAAAATATTTCAGAATTAAAGGTGAAAGCTTACAATGAACTTGAGTGAATGAGGAACAACTATGATAAGCACAGTAAACATGACAATTGCCAAAAAGATGTTTTCTCATGATTTAAAATGACAGACCAGGTTCACTAGCATGAGAAGATCACTAATATATTGACAATCTGAATCTTTACTTATAATCTCTTACTATTATAGTACTTAAAGTAACAAATAAAAGAAACAAAACAGGGGAGGATGCCCCTTCAAATGACATTTAAAGAAACAAAAACTAAACATTGTTAAAAACTTTGTTAATATTGCAAAATATTCTGCAAAAACAATACATATATCATGGAAACAGTAATATTCTAGACAATTAAGTAAAGATTTGAAATTCTTTTAAAACTTTGTGATTTTTATTTTTAAACTTAAATAGATTATATATTTTCAAGCCGATCAAAAAATGGAAGAGATAAGTGTTATTGCTTATGTTTTATCCTAAATTTCTAGCTTTGTTTTTAATTGTAATATCAAACTCAGAACAGTTACCTTAATTTTTTGATGAGAAGTCCACGCAATCTGAGAACTAGTATAATTAGAGCTGGAGTCATTGCTGCAAGGTGGGGTACTAGGAATTGGTAACAAGCCACCACTAACGCTTCGAGATGGACTAATTGAACCTGTTTGGTGTGGTGAAAAATAAAGAGCAATGCACATCAGAAGTTTATAGCCAGAGTCAGTTTATTCTCTGAACAGACGTTGGTCTTAAGGATTATTGTTCTGTTGTTACTAATACCTGTAAAATGTAGAGAAAAAACAGTGGAGCTTATAGAAATTAACTTTAAATTTAAACTGCCCGCTATGAGAAAAATAATTGGTCAATTTAGGAAATCAAAAATAGTATATGGAAAAAGGTTGGCTGAAAATGTAAAAATTAACAGTAAGAATTATATTAAATACACTACGAGTAAGCAAAATGTCAGGATTGGAGTAGGGCCTTTGAGGGATGATACTGGAAGACATTATAATATCTGATGAAAATGCAGTGGCTGGGTTATTAAATTCTAATTTTCCTTCAAGTTTTATTAATGAAGATTTAATCAAAATTCCTCATCCTGAACAGTTGATAGATGAAAATATCGAACATTAATTCTGAGCTAATTAAAGAAAAATTGGGAAGTTTAAAGAACGATATGGCTCTTGGGCCAGGTAATATTTTCCTAAGGCTTTTGAAGAGGGTAAGGATTTTATGTGAGCCACTTGCTACTGTTTTTTGCAAGACCTTGAATGTTGAGCAGATGCCAAAAGATTGGAAGTTAACTAATGTTACTCCTCTTTCCATGAAAGGTGACAAAAATTGTCCCAGTATTTATGGGGCTATTAGACTTACATAAGTTTTGGAAAAAATTTTAAAAGCATGATAAAAGATGCTTTGCAAAGTCATTTAACAAAGTTCAAATTTTTGTTGGATAGTCAATGTGGTTTTTCTAGGGGAAAATCTCACCTTTACAAATCCTTTGTCATTTTTTAAAGAGGTTACTGCTTATGTAGATGAAGGTAAGGGTGTCAGTTTAGTGTATCTGGATTTTCATACAGCATTTGACAATGTGCCACATAATAGGCATGTTAAAAACATTTTCTCCATATGTATGGGGGATAAATTGGCTCATTATATAGAAAAGTAGCTGGATGGAAGAAAGCAGAGAGTGGTTATAAATGGAGTTCAGTCAAACTGGATTAACGTCACAAGTGGGGTACCTCAGTGTTAGAACCTTCGGTGTTTTCAGTTTACATCAATGACGTAGATGAAGGAATAGTCAATAAACTACTTAAACTCGCTGGTGATATTAAAGTTGTGTGTGTTTCTGGTTCTTAGGATAATGCTGCTGCTTTACAAAATGATTTAAATTATTTGGCAAGTTACACAGATAAATGGCATGCAGCTTTTAACCCTATGGTGACGGCACTTCATCACCTGTCACAACATTGCACAGTTTCGTAATTACACATTCAAAATATAATTAAACAGCTTTATTATTAATGTTTGTCAATAAAAATTAGCATCAGAATATGGTTTAACTCAAATGTTTATATTATCTACGTTTTAATCTCTTGGTTTCAAAAGAAAATAGTTAAGAAATTTCTCAACCTTCACAGTCACAACTTGCGAGTGCTCTCAATTTTCCCCCTTTTAGTTAGTATAACTCCAATAGCTTAATACTTAAAACTATCTATGTTATGTAGACACAACATATAAACAATTCCAGGGCCCAATGTACAGTTTCAGTACTTTGCCTACTGATAACTAGTTTTGTTAAGTGCTACAACTGCCAACTTTGCCTGCTGATAACTAGATTTTTTAAGTGCTACAACTGCCAACTTTGCCTACTGATAACTAGTTTTGTTAAGTGCTAAAACTGCCAACTTTGCCTACAGATAACTAGTTTTGTTAAGTGCTACAACTGTCAACTTTGCCTACAGATAACTAGTTTTGTTAAGTGCTACAACTGTCAACTTTGCCTACTGATAACTAGTTTTGTTAAGTGCTACAACTGCATACTTTGCCTACTGATAACTAGTTCTGTTAAGTGCTTCAAGTGCCAACTTTTTTAAGGTAATACATGTGGGTTATCATAAGTTGAATTATAACTTTAATGGAAATAACCTTAACACTTTTACAGAAGAAAAGCATTTTGATGTTCTTGTTGATCAGCCATCTAAGTGCTACATTTTTAGATTGTATCTACAGAAATACTGAATACAAGCCTAAACATGTCACAACTTCATTGTATAGGTCATTGGTTAGACCACATTTGGAGTACTGTGTTTAGTCTTGGGCTCCTTAGCTTAGAATAAAAAATTGAATTGTTGGGAAGGGTTCAAAGACCACTATTAGGATGATACCTGGGATAGAAAGGTTGTCATCCGAGAACAGGTTAAGGTCTCTGAAATTGTTTTGTCTTGATAAAAGAAACATTATAAAGGATCTGATCAAGGAGTTTAAGATGAAGAGAACTGACGGTTTTGATGCATTATCTTTCTTCATGGTGAAAATGTTAGGATTAGGAGACAGAAACGGACGTTTCATTAAGACAGAGCATGGAAATATATAATACGATTATTACAAAGAAGCTTCCAGACAGCACACATAACTTGTACACTTATACCTATCAAAGCATTATCAGCCGAGCAATGTCTGACTCACGTAAGCTACTTCAAGTGCGTAATGTTTACTTTCTCATGTAATCGTGTGTTAACATTATAGATGTGTCAACAAGATATAATACTCACAGCTTGTCCTACCAATGTACCAAGCAGCCCACAGTATATTATATTCATTGTTTATTTTTTACTCCAGGAAAACTGTACAGCGATATTTTTCTTTTAACTGGCTCTTAGTGTTATCCTTTCAATTTTTACAAACTATTTATCAAACCCAAAATTAAGCTACGCTATGTTTATGTTTTTCTGACTAAAATATCAAGCAAAATTATGTTACATGAAAAATCAAAACTAAATCATAAAAACATTACAGTGAAACATGAAATTTACTAAAAAAAAAAGATTTCATATTAGCTTTTATACAAAATTTTGTCTAAATGTAGTGTATTAACAAACTAATCACCAACCAAATCTAAAATATAATATTCACATATATTTACAATGATCCATCAATAATATGTTTATGATAAAATAACAAAAACTTTTTAAGAGTTAAGAAGGAAATTAAAACTTTCACATTATCATAATAATTTTTTTCCACATGACAAACTGACCTGTACTATTATTTCCCTTCTGTTTTTTCCCCATGACAAACTGACCTGTACTATTATTTCCCTTCTGAGTATACTGCAACTTACCACTGTATTATTGTAACGTGCGACCACACAAGAGTATACTGCAACTTACCACTGTATTATTCTTGTGTGGTCGCACGTTCATGCTTGACCTTAAAATAATTTGGAAGAATTAGCCAATTCAAGTAAGCCACCAATAAAACCTAATTCACCAAATTCTGACTTGAAGAAGTAATGAGCGGAACAATGAAAGAACAAAACAAAATTAGCAGCATTTACATTTCCTTCACAGCATACGAAGTAAAAACGCTGCCCTAATATATATGGGAGATAAAACACTGACCCCTTCAAATTGGACAAGAACTCGTTGATAACTGGATACTCTCACCCACAAGTTGGCTAATAACACAGGCCTGTGATGGTTTTATTATCTAGAAAGCTTTACACGTTCTACAGTGATTCCTGTATGCTGTATCCGAAAATGATATCCAGGTTTCTCCTTCTTGTTGAGATTGTTCACAAAACGTATTATGTACTTTTACATAAGTGAATCATTTTCATTGAAATCGGGTCACATTTTATTATGTTTAAAATGCTGACAACCATTGGCTATAGATTTCTGTAGATGAATCGCGACGTGAGAGTCTTATTGATCGTTATAGAATCCATGAGAAACACCCTGCTAATATATATAAACGGTTAACAGGCTGCATCATGTGTCATTTCTGGATAGTATTTGTTTGTGCGTGCACTCCGACATTATGTTTTGTTTTCAATATTATTTATTTGTTGCTATGGCAACAAGAGATTGTGTAAATGACCCAAACACATTCTGTTATATTTGTGGAAAATTTGATCTAAGTAAGATTTTTTTTTTCTTCCTGATTTGTAAAAAATCCTTATGTGATAGAAAAAAAATTAATATTATTTTCAAAATGTGCTGTAGTTGAATTATGGAAAAGCCATGATTAAAACCCAAACAACTTTTATGAAGTTTAAATTTGCAGGCCTGTGTCATCGACGTGGCTGCATCCAACAGCAGAGCACTTGGAATACCGTTAAATATTCAGTAATAAGTAACACTGAGGAGCAAGGATTGTACTTCAGAACACACACAATAATAGGTTTGCAGTGAAGTTTGTTTCAATCATCTCAAAAAAATCCTATAAACAGATAAAGGTAAATTAAAACATTATATGTAATGCAATATGATCTGTAACCTTACATTTTTTGCCTCTGCACATATTGATATTTTAACCACAGAAAGTTAACTTGAAAGATTCAAATAAAAGTTTCATACAATACCCTAAATCAATTCTAGTGGCATTGTAAGTGGTGAGTTACGGCTTAAGTTTTACGAATTTCAAAAACTTATCAATTCAATTGAATCAACCGATCATACTCTTCCATAATAATAATAATAAAATTAACATTTTTTTATTTAAAAACAAAATACATGACTGCATAAAAAATTTATCATTACAAGGTTGAAAATACAGATTTTATGTATAAGAGAAAAAGTTTGTAAGCTTCATACAAAATATTTTTACTTTCATAAAAATGCCCGAAACTTTTTATACACATAAAATCTGTGTACATTAATACTTTACGTCATCACTGATACACATCAAAAATTATTGTGCATACTTAAGAGTGATCTTTTTTGTAAACTGCTAAAAATAAACTGCCAGTAGATAAATCAGTTACCGATTTCTATTGACTATTGCTTAGTACACCACTTTTTCAGAGATAGTACCTCACTGAAAATCTTCCTAGTTCACTTAAGAACAATTTCTCTGATCAAATCTTCTTTTTGTACAGGAAATACTCTAATCAATCAACAAATACGTACTTTCACATAAAGTGTACTGAATATGTTTCAAAATGGTTGACAGGGAAAATACACTTAGAATTTCTACATTGTATCAATGTATCAATGAAGTGAGATAAGACTTACAGCCAAACCTGGGTTACAAAACTTAGCTGTGGAAACTTGACGATACGTGCATCCACGCCCCTTAGGAGTTGTAAAAGCACCATACCTTCATTAAAAGTTGTATAATAAAATAAACATCAAGGTATAAACAAATTAATTTCCAATTAATTCTTATAATTAAAATAATTTGTGTAATTTCATTCATTTCGTTTAATGCTTCAACAACTTCAATTTAAAATAATTTTATATTCAGCTCTCAAATTACGTACTTTGCCCAAATGTATATCTAAACTTCTTAATAAAAACTTTTCAATTTGTAAAATCACAATTTAATATTCTAATAATTACACATTAACTAAAAATCTACAAGATTAAATCTTTCAGCCCAATATATCTGAATATAGTCAAACTTCCAGTATACTTCCTTAACAAAATATTTTATATGTAATTACAGAGTTGAGTATGTTATATTAAAATGATTTTGAATATGCAAATTTGGAAGCCGCATGACAACCACAGCTGGTATAAGGTTGTGATGGAACACCATGTATAACAGCTACATTTTGACTTTGTTTGGCTTTTCTTAGGAATTGTGATACAACCAAAATCTGATTGCATTTGAGAAGGGTATGTAACAGTCCTTTCTGAGGTAAGATATTCATACACTCAGATCATAAAGATGTGTTCAAATAGGAAATTTCCGATTTTCAAGACAGTGATACTGATTGTACTTAATGGCATTGGAAAACAAAGGAATATGGACCATCCAAGAAGACACCTGTAACAAGTCGTACTCCAGATGTGGTAAATAAAATGTGGCATCTTGTAACAGATGAGAATCCACGAACACAAAGGTCACCTATATTCCCCAGGCAACAGTACACAACACAATTAAGAAAATTCTCTTGGAAATAAGGCAAACAGGATATGGTTTCACCAAGATAAGGCTTCCAGTCACATCCATATACCACCCATTCAACCATTACATACTCCAAGCAGCTGGAGTATGAAATGAGTAGTTATGCCATTCTATACTAGTCAATTCTCTAGTTACAATACCTATGAATCTCTATGTGATTGGAATTTTGAAATTGGCACTGGAAAACTATCATACTCGCATGCTTGATGGATAATGTACAGTAGGAGGGAAGGAATGGTGTGATTTGGACATGATAGCATTTTTCAACGGAAATTCCACCCCAAGGCTATTCTAAAGATGCCAGGTCATCAGAAAGAGCATGATTGAACATATCCACATGGACTGTAATGATCTGAAGGAACTTCCAAATCATTTTAATATAACATATTCAACCCACTGTACAACTATAAGAAATTTCTAGAACCTTCTTCCCCAAATTCTGATTGAATTTTATGAGCATTTTTTGTCATTTAGAGTTAATGAACACAATACAGCCACTTTTGATTAGAATTCAAAATATTTTCAAGCTACCAATATTAAATCATCCTTTAAACTTTCTACATCTTTGAGCTCACGTTACACAGATCCTCCGGAAGAGCTCTTGAATTTCTGGATACCTCCAGACTCATAGACCTTTGGAATTTATATCTACAGCTTTCAGCTTGAAGTAGTACGAAATATTTTCTACCTTCGAATCCCAGCCATGGTACCAACTTGGCGAGGCATGGAACTATTCCGAGAATGAGGAAATCTACCATAATTTGGACCCCAGCTCCCAACAACAACCCCAGCTACTTCTAACTGTCCACCATTAGAAATCATGTGACGAGCATCTAAGAAAAAAAATATATATATAATTGAGTAAACTAGATCATACTAAGCAAATCACTCTTCCAACAGCAAGTTTGTATAAAATCTCAAAATTAATTTGTTATTGGTTGCTGCAATGATCAAACAGTTCTAATATCAGTCAAGTTTAAAGAAATAGCATAAAGATAGAGAGAGAGAGAGATAATGATGAAATTAAATAAGAAATAACATATTTTTTAAACAGTACCAGTAGAAGGTTTAACTGGAGCACCCCGTCCTCTTCCTCGGTTGGGTCCAGGTATATTAATACTTGGAGGCTGACTGCGCGAATAATTAGATATATTTGGACCAAGATATTCCATTGGAAGTAGAGGAGGCCGAGCAAATTGTGGCTTGAGACCTTCTAAGACAGCAATTCGCATCCGCTCAACTGTCGACACTTGATCAATCTAAAGAAATGTAAAACACAATTTTCACAATGTAATCATATAAACAAACTTCAGATACTCTAAAATGAGATATAAATTCTAAAATAACATGTTTAAGACAATTTAAATATGGAACTGTCAGTGCCATAAAACATGTGCATTTGTATTATTTTAAAATCAGTAGGTTAATACAGATTTAGCTGCTTGTCATAAAGTTTCTTACAAAACAACATAATATAAGCTAATATTAATAAGTTTCAAACAAATAAAATGGAAAAATGATATAGAAAATTATTTACTCTCCTATTTTACATATTTCATAAATAGAAAATGTTTGAATTTTCCAAAGTTCTGATTTGTAACATCCTAAGTGTGTAAATCCAGCCTATTTCATGGAAAATTTACAATGTCTTCTACCTGGTCTTGTCGACGGAAGGTACCTCCCAACTTTCATAAAAAGCGGAGAAAATTCTAAATTCTGAAACCTGTTTTCTGATTGGTCAGCTACAAAGAGAACATGTATCATGAATGCAGTTTTGTTGTTTTCAAATCAGGTTCATTCCAGTTTATGAGGACAACCCATCTTTCGTTTGAAAGGGCCAGAACTTAGTAAAATCTTAGCTAATAAAGTACAGATTTACCTTATTTATTCTCTTTATTTACAAACAGTTCAACTCTTTTTTATCTATTTACATTTCTTTTATTTGAAATAATCCTACTACTACCCAATGATCAGTCACCATATACATTGCTTCAATATAATGTTTCGTTTTCATCTTTAATTTAACACCATGTCCTGTCTCTTTCATTTTACCTGTAAAAAACTGCTACACCTATCTTTGTGCATATTCGACCTCTTTCTTTTTTGTGGAAATACAAGTTTGTCCTTGAATTACCGCATACCAACCTTAACATTGAGCCCCTTGAATAATGAAAAATGTCCCAAATTCAGATAATAAAAATATAAAGCGTTTACAGGTTTTAAACAGTATCAGTAGGAGGTTTAATTGGAGCACTCTGTCCTCTTTCCTGGTTAGGTCCAAGTAGTGGATAAAATTCAAGGAAACTTGTATAAATATTTAAAATATATTAAAAGACTCAACGATCAATGTTGTATAATATACAATTAAAATTATATTTAAAAACAGTCATAAAAAGGCACCCTACATGTTTCAAAGTCGTTCATGTCAGTCCAATCACAATTTATAAGAACGTTCTAGGCCCTATAATGACCTTAACACTACTTCCTCCATTATCAGTTGCAGTCAACCTGATGCCTATGATTATATGTAATATTGCCCAATGCTACAATTTCAGGATGGTGAGGCAAATCTTAGACACTTTCCAAGAACTTCCAGTGTAAATATATGATGGATTACAAGACTACATTCAAACAGGAAATAAGGTTGAAACATCCTCTGGAATTGGATCAGGGAATTTTAATAAAATAGGTGATTGAATGGGATTACAGTTTTACTGACAAATGTTTTCAAGAAAAAAACAACAGTTGATTTTGATATGTGGTTAAAAGTTAGGAACTTTGTAGCTTATAAGCTTTTATCAACTTCAGATCCTTATTATCTTGTTAGCAGCACCAGTTTCAACGCAATGCCCTTTTTGGGGTGAAAGGTTCTCTTACACAACCACAGGCTTCACTTTTGTGGTTTGTTTGGATATGTTGTAGTAAATTTACCTTTAAAGGGTTTTCACAAATGTACACAATAAATTTTTTGTCACTCAATGCCAGATAGTAAAGTGTAACAGAAGCTCTTGACATTACCAATGAATCACAACCTGACAAAAATCATGAAAACTCATGTACAGTAGTATGATAAGTTGTCTTCTCTAAAAATGTTTCCCCAAAAAATGTGTCTTTCATTTTTTAAATTTATATTAAAATAGATTAAAGTTTATTTTCAGAGCAAACAAAGTTTACTTGATAAGGCTCAAAAAATGCCAAAACTAATTATTAAAAATGAAAGGAGATGCAGGAAAAGCTTTAATAATTGTAAGATAACATTTAAATAGTTTTACATTACATAAAATTATTTTTGCATGATCCTTTTCAAAGAGAGAACAGCTCGTAGGGTGGTCATAAAATGATCTAAACCTATTTGATTAATATTCCATATTCAGCTCTAATAAAAAACATTGGCTTGGAATAGTGGAGTTAACCTTTCTCTAGAGGAATAAACAGTTTATTTCTGCCACAAAAGTACATAACAGCAGAGATTCTGTTAAAATTTATTATACTGAAACTTATAAAGAAACTACTGTTTGAATTATCATTTACAGAAAAAGGCATCTTGCTTTATTCTAGGAACCTACACTGGATTACTGACACAAGAAGAAGAAAAATCTATTTATACATGCGAGTTTCATTCTCGTAATTTTGATTTGTCATTTTTGTTCAGTCGCAAGATTTACTTTTCAGTCTCAAGTTTATGCTACATGTCTCCTATTCCTTTACACAGTTACGATAAAAGGCCCATCTTGTTGTCTCATATAAATCAATACACAAAAGGCATTTTTGTTCAATATCGGAACTTATCAGCCAAGTTGGATTTACAGCAGCTAAATTTATACCTGAAATACTTTATAAATGTAGTAAAAGGTATTAAGCATATTTTACATACCAGATATGTTTTTGGTATTGTACAAAAGGCCTCTAAGGCAGTAATTTGTGACACCCAGAAAGTATGCAATACTATTTTTACACACCTTTGATGACAAACTTGTTGTAGTTAGTATTCAGTTAATTCTATTATTAAACCATGCATTGTACTGACCAAAGTTCTATTAGACAATGCAGTAGTTAGTATTCAGTTTATCCTATTATTGAACCATGCATTGTACTGACCAAAGTTCTATTAGACAAAGCAGTAGTTATTATTCAGTTTATCCTATTATTAAACCATGCATTGTACTGACCAAAGTTCTATTAGACAAAGCAGTAGTTAGTATTCAGTTTATGACACTTAACGAGAACATGTAAATGAAGAAAAAAGACGAGAATATTCCTACAAATAAAGTCTCGAATTAACAGGAATCTTTAATGTTGAAACTAACCTGGCCATCACAGACATCAACAAGATTTTTGGCTCCTGATGCTTTCAGAAGTTTCTGATGAAATAATTTGCCATCGAAGAAAAGCCAGGGACAACACATCAGCCACGGGATTGGAGAACCACAAGCATCATTAGCAAAAAGTGCACATTCAACACCTTGCATAAACATAGCTGCAAGTTCAATACCTCTGTTGGTAATAATCGGTAGCTGAATGGATATAAAGATGAATAGATGAAACAGTAAAAACAAATTTTATGCATAACATACAATAAATTCGGTTGTTTTCTAAATGAATAGAATTAGATAATTATTGTTTTAAAAAAATTATTAAAGATGATGAGTAATTTTATTATTATTAACCATTAATACCTAAAATATTTCTCAAAACATTATTATTTGTGTTCCAGTGGTTAATTCATAACTAGGGTTATAATGAAAATAAGAATAAGGATAAACGAATCAGATTTAAGAAATAGAAAAAAAAACAATAATATAATGATGAAAATTACCTGCATGGTCTGAGTAAACTGGGCATTCATGAGATGAGGTGAAACTGCTTGGGCTAGAAAAGCATCCAACTCTTGTTTCCTCAGGATTGGACGTTCATCGGCCATAATGTATCTATACGTATTAAAGATAGAGGAAATCGGTGTTTTTGTTGGTTTGTTTTTTTAACTACTCTGTAACAACACTGACATTTTGAGAGATAACAGTTATCTCAAAACTATTTCAAAACTTTAAGGTAAGAATTAAAATATTCTATAAACAAAGTTAATGACCTAATTAGGAGATAATTTTATTTCAGTGACTTGTACTTAAATAAATTTTTAAGTCTTCACGTTTCTTTTATTAAATTAAACCACTTAAGAGTTTTTTTTACTTAAACAACAATGTACTTCACTTCTAAGCAATTAAAAGAAAACATATTACCTGAGTACACAACACATAACTAGCATATGCTGTGGCACGTACGATGTGTTCAGCATCAGTGGAGAATCACTTCTCATGCAAGTTAAAAAAGCTCTCATACGTCGCTTCTTCTCATCAGGGCTTGCTCCAAACCATAAACGTTGGATGGTCGGCACTGCCCACCCCAAAGGCATAGCTGGGACAAGGTCAGGACTGTTGTACTGCTTATGTTTACTCCAAGTCCATTCTTTCACAATTACATCAGGAACTTTTTCTGGGAAACACAAAAAAGGTATGTTCTCTTTAACACTGCACTTTAAAAGTTAAGTAACATAAACAAAAAAAGACATAATTCAGTATTGTATTGTACACATATTAAGGAATCTTGCAAAACAAATGGAATTAATAAACAGCTAACAGATGGCAGTGTAACAAGTTGTAGGATGGTATTTCATGTCATTATTTAAACATGTATAGTATGAGTTACGAGCAGTCTGACTGGATTGTCAGACTAAAAATGAATACTTTACTAGCACTGGACAGGATTCTAAAGAACAAAGTCAACAATTAAAAAAAACATCACTAAAATGTTGTTTTTTTAACAAATCTAGAAGACTTGAATCATAATAAAATATGCATAATATCAACATTCAGACTTTGGTTTTTAGTAGAAAATCACTTTTATAAAACAAAATAATTATTTAGTTTCACTCCCATGATTTTATTTAAATACTCAGCAAAATTTTCAAGTTTCACTTCTTTGATACAATAATCTTAAACCTTATGTTATTATTTCCATCAATATTTTTTTTAAGTCTCTCCTTATCTATTTTCAAGTAAAAATAGATATTATGGAAAAGGGAGGGGTGTTTATTTAATTGAAGCAACAGAAATTACATACATTTATAGCAGAATTATTTTAATTGTATCTTAGAGAACTGGAACAATAACTAGTTCACAATAAACCCTGTCTTTTACCCAACTTGATCAAATAGACCTATCTGGCTGTTTGTATAATATGAATCCTAAAATCTTACAAACCATAAAAAAGGTGTTTCTTCTGTACAGGTTGTAAACTAAAAGTAGTTATCAATGATGTTAATGCTAAAAAGCTATTAATATTACATATTTTGTTTCTGCAATTACAGTTTGCAAGAGTAATAAATACACATGTAATTTATTTGAAAGGCAAGGACCACTAGATGAACAAAAGAAAACTTCATGACTCCATATGAATTAAAAAATAATGGAGGTTGTCAGAAAAGGAAGAAAACTTTTTGATATAAAAACCTAATGCAAACATCATTAAAAAATGGACATTTCTGAATATCAAAACTAAACCATAAGAAACACACAAACACAAAAAGATCTAGTCTATCATCATACAAACCATCTGTTTATACACATAAAAATACACACACACATCACCAACAAAATTACATCTTGCTGAAATCTTCCTAAACTAACATCCAGACAGACTTCTTCTAAATTAGTCAAACTTTATCAAAAACTAAAAACTGTGATTTTGTTTTATCTAAACATTCTACAAGTTAAGCTGTGTGCATGGTCCTTAACCAAGTTTCTGTACCTTCCTTCCCCTCTTGGTCCTTCTTCTGCTTAGCCATGAATTGCATGTGGTGAAGGTTAAACACAATGGCATACACTAACTGTCGCAATGGACGAAAAAGCAGTGCTCCTGGTGGCAGGACTCGCGGTACTTCCTCTTCTATCACAACAGGAATTTTAATTTCTCCCTGAAATGTTCAACATCAGTTGTGTTAATGTAGTCACAAATTATGTATAGTTTATAAAATCAGAATCAGACAAAGCTTCGTACAACTCTGCAGTTTCTTGAGTTTAATACATAAATATTATTTTTTAAAATGTAGTAAAGAACTTCAGTAAATACTGCTTGAAAACAACAAAAACAAGAACATCAAATATAATCAAATCTCTCTTTTTCTGATGACAGAAAGAATTAAAATTATTTGAACATCACATTTTGAAAATGTAGTGCTCGAAACAGAATCTATACATTAAAAATTACATATTACTGTTTCTCGGGTACAAATGAATCTTTAGGCTAAAGGCTGCTGTATTAACTAATTTCAACACAAGAGGGCAGTAAAGCATCAATCTATATAATTATTACTGGTTGTTGGGGTTCTAAGAAAATGGGTTCGCAACATTAAGTGATCAATGTCAAATTAAGGTTAACCAGAGGTTCACATGGTCAGTTTTTACGTGGAAGCAAATTTCTTCTCTTTATACAGCTATTGGTCAGTCCAAACAAGTATGAACCAATCATAACATGTTACAGTTCTAAAAGACAATTCCTAAGAATGCTTATTGGTAGTAAGTAGACCAATAGATCCAAATCCATTTCTTGTTAGTTTTTTTCACATGGATATTCTTTGTTTGTAAGAAAAAGTGTATAAAGTATGAAAACAAACGTTTTCTGTAAAGTATTGGGCTTATGTGTATATCACCTGCACATTAAAGTATTGGGCTTATGTGTATATCACCTGCACATTAAAGTATTGGGCTTATGTGTATATCACCTGCACATTTTGTTGGTCAAAACTATAATTTTTTTTCAACCTTCGTTATTTATGACAACATAAAGTTCACATGCATAATTAAAAGTTAAAATCATAATTTTTACCACAAATATCGATGTAGGCTTATGATTCTAAGTGAACTACACAATACCAGCACTACATTTCGTGGAACCACTTAATCAAAAACACTATACATAACTTCATGTACTATCAAAAAATATTAGATCTTGGTAGGTACCAGAACAATTACATAATATTAGACAAAGTCAATGTCATAACAAAACTGTATTTTTTACTACTTAGAAACTGTACTATTGACATATAAACCCTGTATGTTTAACTATATAACATACATGTACTGTTGAAACATGAATGTTACCTACATAAAATGATTTTAATTATAACTCGTACTTGAACTTACCACTGTATTATTGTAACGTGCGACCACACAAGAGTATACTGCAACTTACCACTGTATTATTGTAACGTGCGACCACACAAGAGTATACTGCAACTTACCACTGTATTATTGTAATCTTTAAAGTTCTCCTTATATGTGTTCCTAGAATGTATTTATACAATGTCATATGCATCCACAGTTCTTTGTCACTAACATTGGACATAGAATGTCACAGAAAGAACCAAAACAAATTATTGTTGTTTCATGTGTTGTGACCTTTAGCAGGTAATATGTCTGTGGTATTACATTACAATAAGACCAATAGTAATTTAAACCACACCATTCTTTATTCGTCCAATAAGGGCTTCTGGTAAGAAGAGCATATAGCAACATATTATCTACAATGTGTTTGTTGTATGCCACTGTTTACGAAGCCTTTTGCTCAAGACCAGAACATTTAAGACTCGTATTTTCATCTCTTACAAATAACTCCTTGAATGACATTTTTTTCAGTATGAGAACTCGTCAGTTGAGTTGGACTTGCAGTAACTAAATGTTCACCTGAAGTGCTTTATAAATGTAGGACAAGGTATTAAGGATATCTTACATACTGGATAACATCTTCAGTTGATCATTTTATTGTATGTCCGTAAGTAGGTCAGCAGTAAGTTTACAGAGTTATGATGCTAAAATCTAGGGTTTGATTCCCTGTAAAGGACAGGGTTGAAATATTGTGTTGGTTATTTACAAAACAACATGTCTCATGATGTAGAATGTCTGAGCTGGCAGAGTATGGTAATTAGTCGGAAACCTGTGACATCACATTAAGATTTTAATGTAATTTTACGTACACATTTCCCAGCAACTGTCATATTCTGCCAGTTAATTCATCCTGCACCTTGACGTATGACTTTTATCTAGATTGTTTTGTCTCGCATGACCTTTCAATAGTTCAATCCCTACCATGAAAAGAAGTCAGTGGTTTAAAGAACTTGATTTATTTCTGTGCCAACTAGAAATGAATCAATTTTTTTGCACAAACTGAGCAGCCTAATTTTTAGCTGCGGCATAGCAGCTCATAGAACAGCTCTAATGATCATAGCTTGTTACATTAGCCTCAGTATATCATTAACTACCATCTAATGATCAGAGCTTGTTACATTAGCCTCAATATATCATTAATGTTACATTAGCCTCAATATATCATTAATGTTACATTAGCCTCAATATATCATTAATGTTACATTAGCCTCATTATATCATTAACTACCATCTACTGATCAGAGCTTGTTACGTTAGCCTCAATGTATCGTTAACTACCATCTGATGATCAGAGCTTGTTACGTTAGCCTCGATGTATCGTTAACTGCCATCTGATGATCAGAGCTTGTTACGTTAGCCTCAATATATCATTAACTACCATCTAATGATCAGAGCTTGTTATGTTAGCCTCAATATATCATTAACTACCATCTAATGATCAGAGCTTGTTACGGTAGCCTCAATGTAGACAGTGGTTCAAAGTTTTGTCTTACTTTCTGGCAGTCACGTAGACAGTGGTTCAAAGGGGTTATTTGATGGTTACCTGAGATAGCTACCCATAATTTTAAAGTGATACCCTGCATTCAACACCACCCATCAGCAACTCTTGGGCCTCTCTTTTTACCAATGAACAGAGGGATTGGCCATTACATTACCCTCACAACTTAAAGGTCAAGCATATTTGGCAATGAGTTTAGATCCAATTGTGAGTCAAGTGCCCTAATCATCAGACCATATCAGGCTTTTTTTTCATTGGTAAAATTAATTCTTTCTTTTGTGAAATTTTTTTAATGAAAATGTCCAAATTTTTCCTACATTGTGATATTAGTTTCTTTTGTATGATATTAAATTTTGCACTTTTTTTACTGATTTTTTGTTCATTTGTTTTTAAGCTCAAATACAAATAAACTAAACATACCAGATTAATTTTGAATGGGTAAATAATCTTTGGTTTGGTAAGTTTCTAATATTTTCACAATTGATCTTACTACTGGAATGACATTAACATGAAACTATCTTTAAAAAAAATTATCTGAATATAATCATTTCTAATAGTAGGTTTCTTTTTTTTTCTTTCAAAATGCCAAATATTTTTAAATCTTTTTTTATCACAGATTTACTGTTAAAAAAAACAACAATTTTTCACTACATGTATAAAGACTATGAAATTTCGCCAAATGTCAGAATGAAAAAAAGCATTATGAGGATCACCCTTCAAAAAAACCTTTTTTTCACAAATGACATATAAGTTTAGAATAATTAAAATTTATAATTCTGGAAAGGAAAACGGTTTCATTCGATCAGATTTTGTGGCACAAAAACTTTATTGACAACTGGCAACACAACACTCATAAATATACATCTCTTCAGCCAATAAATTTTCTCCATTCTATTCAAACTTCCAGCAAGCTTTAACTACTCTAACCCATACACAGTGCCTGTCTGCTATTGCAGTGAACTGTTTAAGAGTGAATATTAATTCTTAATTAGAAGAAAATAGAAAACTTAACATTCAAAGTCCTACAAAAACCAACTTCATAGCTAGGTCTTCAATTAACTATGATCTAGTGCTATACTGCTCTGCTGTAGATTTTCAGAAATTGTTACATCACAAAAAAAACGAGTCAAGAATAATTAATACAAGGAAAATATTTCAAATACGGTAAAATTGAAAAACCTGGAGAATCACTACGTGTAAAATACAATTGATGATAAAAATACACACAAAAAACAGTTCATTAGCAACTTATTAAGTCTTTCGTTTAACACATGTAACACTAAGTCACCTGTTGTAGTAGTTCATTTTCAACATGGAATCTTTCTTTCATTAAAAAACACACCATGCAATAAACCTTTTTTTTTCATTATAAGAACTGCAACATTTTCTATCCTGCCAAAAAAAAAAATGTCTAGCTGATCCAACCACTTTATATCGTTTAGAACATGCTAAATAATAATGAGAACATTTAATTCACAGCTAAATAACCTGACAACTAATTGAACTTTAGACGTTTAAAATACATTTTAAATGCAGCAAAAAATGCTTACAGTTATAAATCAAGGAACGGAAAACTAATAAGAATAAAGTCTGTTTTGTGTCTGAAGTTCAATAAAGTTTGACACCTTTTATCTATAAGTCATGCAAAAAGGGGCCCACAAAACTATCTTAATTCATTAATAATACAAATTATTATCTTTCGTCTAGGTATTGTAATTTTAATTAGTTTATCTACCACAAATTACATTACTGCATATTGTCACAAAAAATACAATACAATAGTTAAGACGAAGCAACCATTAGTTCGTTTTTTTTTAACCCCAAGTGCTTTAAAGACGGGAAACATTTCACACACACACTGAAAAAGAAATGTTCTTACAATTCCTTCCACTACTGGGGTACACTGGCAGTCCCATTTCAATTTAGATTTTCATTCCTGCCAGTTCTAGTACATGTTAAAGGTTATTTTACTAACCACAAACAAAGAAAAAAGAATGATTGATTAAATTTTATACTTAAATATTTTTCCCATTAGACATACATATACATAATAGTATCATAAGATTTTACACTTCAAATACTAAAACTAACATTGAAGTTTCATATTCGACACTTAAATATTAAAAAAAATTCAGTGACTAACAAGTTATTACAAATTTCCTTTCAAAAATCTACTTTAAGGATCACATCTGCAATTTGATGTTACACTGAATTTTAGAATAGCCTTGCAACAACAACAATAATAATACAAGTTTCTTAAAAGAACAATTAATTAGAAGCATATTCCTTTTCTTTACTAGTTTGTAATGTCCAGATATGTATTTAATAATATAACTTAAAAACACCATACCTTCTAATCTAAGTAGAAAAGTAAATGAATATCTTGAAATAACCAGTTTAACAAACCCTTAAGAATTATCTTCGTATAATCTGAACATCTACCAGACAACACAGTAACCTATGTTTAATTATTTATATCTAATAAAAAGTACTCAGTCAAAAATATATTGAGTGAAGATTTGCACAAGTTTATCTGTTGATCGAAATAGTTGTACACATCAAGCATCTAACATTTTTTCAACTCCATTCATATTGATGCTTCTTATTTATGTTCTAGTACAGTTTTCTTCAGTGTAATAAGGTTACTTCAGTGCTAACAATTATCCTGAACACTTAAAGAAAACAAAACAAAATATAAGAACGACTGGCATGTTCATTTTTGGTCAATTTTCATTACTTTTACAAAATGATATCAGTTCAATACTTCTACCACTTCATACAATTCATGAAGTCCATGTGAAGTGAATAAAAAGAAAATAACCTCAAAAAGTCAAAGATAACTTACATAGCTCAGTAAAAAAGTTAATCAAAGAATGTATTCCTGAAAAGTCATATCTAGTAGTATGAAAATATTGAATCAAAATAATACGAGAGAAATTATAAATATCTATGAACGCAGTGACAAAATTCCATCAAATTGAGTTCAAGATTTCATAGAAATATACTAAATACATACTGTATGTTTTCAAGTTCATCAAAATTCCATTTTCAGATATTTTATGAATTACTTTAAAATGTAATAAATCACAAAATAATTTTCACTTTGTTGGATTCAGCCTTATATAAGATTTAACAATAGATTTTATTATTATTAAGAAATAAAACCAAAACACTTGTAAATTTTTTTAGATTACTTGTTTGTAATTAAGCACAAAGCTACACAATGGGCTATCTGTGCTCTGCCCACCACGAGTATCAAAACCTGGTTTCTAGCATCGTAAGTCCGCAGACATACAGCTGTGCAACTGGGGGGGCTTTTTTAATTAAACTTTAGTTGTATTTAACTTGCATTAATCTAACTTAAAGGCTTAAAAATTTCATTTGACAATATTTTTGCTATGATAAAAATGCTTGTTTGTAATAGCAGTATTTCATCACACCTGATGACTAACATACTAGAAGATACTTCCAAAAAATGACCAATTAAGAAAAAACAAGAGATTCTGATATTTTGTTCATTTCTTTTTCACTATGTATTTATCAACCTTACACATTACATAAATATAATAACTGTCTGTGAAACCTTGAAACTTTGCTTGTAAAAAATGAAACATTTCATTTTACATAATAATAGAGAAAAGAACACTGGCCAACAAAGTAATCTATGCTCCTTTATGAAATATTTATTTAGAAGCATAGCTATCATCTAAATGCCTCATAAAAATTCTTGCAAGCCTTACAACATTGAGTAAATAATCATATAACATGCTTATTTCAATCACAATTAGTAAATTACAGGTCAGTCTCTCTTCTGCATCTGATTCATTCATAATGCTCACTAGAGAATAACACTATGTAACCAACAAACTTAATATAAAAAAAAAGGCTTAATCACAAATTCCTACGTAAAATAAACAGGAACACCAAAAAATTAGAAATCAGCACAGGAGTTCACCTGGTGGGCCCCTTGATAACTACCGCGATTTCTAATACTTCAGACCTTATATTTATTTAAATCAATTTTAAAGACAAATATACACTTAGCGAAAAGTTTCTACTGTTAAAAACATAGTTAAAGTTTTTAATTTCATTAAAAGACACATAAAATGACTATAGTTCAAAGGCAACACACAGGATCTTAAGTGATATAGTTTTTGGTTCGTAATTTTTCGTTTGTATGTGTGGGTGTGAGAGAGTGTGTCATTCTTGTTTTGTTTTTTTACTCTCTTTGTGTCAGAGAGTCACAGCCTTGTGACTTTTCAAAATCTGACACCAATTATCTTGAACAAATAAAAAGATATACCATTTACATGCAGTCACTGAGAGAAATATCCATTACATATTATTAGTTACAAAAGGCAGATGAGAAATTAATCAACAAAGAAAAATCAAAGTAACAGAAGTTGATAATAATAATAATAAACACTGTTTGTCTCAAAATTACCTTTGGGTGCTTAAAGATTAACTAATTAAGCCCTTTGTGACAATCCATGTAAAGAAATCCGAGCACAGGTCTTGGCATATTACAACTGGCTTGTATTTAAAATGCTCTTTTAACATACAAAAACTTTGCTTACTGAATTCTCTGAAACTTTGTAGTGATTTAATTTAGCATTATTGCTTTGGTCAGTAAATAGAAAATATCAAATTCACTTACTGTTTAACCTGACCTCAGAAAAAAGTTGACGATGATACAATTGTCACTGTTTTTTTGGGGGGGGTTTGTTTTTTCCCCGTCAGATTTATTTTGTCTTCACGATAATTGTGGGATTTGAACATGAAGCTTCAAAATGATCTATTTGATTGAAGTGTAGCTGTTGCTAAAGGCTGAAGATAACTCCTTCCCAAACATTTAAGTCACTTGCTCCTAAGTCCACCTTCATATTCAGCCATCCTTCTCACTTTCAAAGCCGTTTCAGCACCAGTTGTCTTTAATGTGGGGGTTGTAGAAAGCCCCCTGGTGAGAATACTCACCATCAATTCCAGCCTCAAAAACTGATATATCAACAGCAGTTGATCAAGTAAAACAGCTATAACAAAATAACAAACAATAGAAAAATAACCTCTCCGTTTACTCGTGTTAAAAAAACAGTGCTTTTCACAACAGGAAGACCCTAAACAAATAACGATCTAGCTTTACCCCTGGTACTACTTTAATAATCTGCTTCATGGGAGCTTAGCTTAGACAAGGGACTTCCTGTTATAGAAAGCAGTCCACAAACTGAGTAACTTTCCTTCCTATTCCACCATTATATTCTGTAGGTGTAATCATAAAACACAGATTTCATATTAAATCAGTTGATTGACTCACCTACAGCCGAGATCATAAATAATTAGTGGCATTGATTCCCACCCCCCCGAATTTCTAGGTCAGTAGGAGGCTGATAAGGACTATTGTTTAGCTGCCCAAAGAGACTAGATTCATCACTTTTCTTCTTGTCCATAATTTCATCCGCATCATCATGCCTACCACTCTCGTCCTTGGAACTTACCAGATTGCCATTTATTATATCACCACCATCCAATGATATCAGCTGGCTTACTTGGATTGTTTTGCTGAAAAAGTTAATTATACTTAAATCATTTACAGTTATGAGTATCATTCAAAACTTTAAGTATTAGATGTCAAACATTTTTTTGAAATTACTATTAAAAAAATCCATTAAATAGCACTAGAAAAGAAAATATACGTTTCCAATATTCACTGGAGCAAAATAAAGATATTTCTACTTTGAAGAAACATTATTAATTCAAGTTCAACGGATTAAAGAGAGCTGCATAAACTACATCATGAAAATGGTAGAGTGCATCCTGGTGAGAGAAATATAAATCACCTCATCTTTCAAACGCTCACGTGTGAATTCAATTTCAAATAACATTTTAGACATCTCTCTATACAGGATTATATTTTTGGATAATTATTTACACAACATATTTTTCAGGGTAGAGACTGGTAAACTACAAAATGTTATTGGAATACAAATACTTAAGTACTTGTTAGCTTACGGTAGTGTATATTAGTTTGGGTTTTAGTTTTTTTTGATAGAAAATTTCAACTATTCTGATTCTGAACTGCAAAGTTTTAGGCACTACGTTTTATAAATAATATCACAAGAGGTTCTTGTTGTACATAAATAAATATTTTATAGACATACACAAGGAAAAAGAAAATTAGGCAGAGACAAGACATATAAAAACACACAACTTTCATTAAATGCCCAAGCCCTTACAAAGTTTTTATTCAATTTTCATAATAAAACTAAATTTGTTACTTCAATCTTATCACCAAAGCAAAGTTGTTTAAACTTCAGTAAATGTTATAAATTTCACAGGATTTGCTTAAGTCGATCACATATTCATTTCAGGAGTATTTACTTCTCGTACTGTATTTACAAAATAAACTCTAATAAAATTCCTTGGGAAGGGATAACTATCACTTGACAAACTCGATATAATCAATATTTGGATTTTATACTAAAAAAAAAAAAAGAGCTAACATATTAAAAATTAGTTACTCGAAAACAATTCTGTGCAAGTGTATTTGTTCAACTTAACTGACATTTAAAAAAATATATTTTCTTCCTGGAGATGCATAATTTTTTCTATACCTATAGCGAAAGTTTCATAACTCACCAGCATATATTTAAAATATTTATAGATGATTCTTAGAAAATTCTAACACACCTTAAATAATGATACTCACCTGTCAGAAGTTTCTAAAGTACACCCTCGTCCTAATGGACGTCTGACAGGTGATAAGTCGGGTGTTTCCATGCCTGATAACGTTTCCTTTCCCCCTTTCTTATTTTTATGCTTCTTTCTGCTTAAAACCTAGTAATTTCATATTTTTCATGTTTAATGCACACACATGTTTATATTTATTCACAAACACTGAATTATTTCATTAAAAATAGAAATCACTTCTATTAAGATATATCAGCCAGAAATTAAAATAAATGTAAGAATATAATACTACACCTTCTTAGTATTTAAAATAAAAAAGAAACACAAAAGTAACATGGACTATTTTTTTTACAAAAAAAAAATAGCAACAAAAACAAATCAATTCTAAATGATCATTAGATGAAAGTTTATGATATACTGAGGCTAGCGTAACAAGTTCTGATCAGTAGATGGTAGTTAACGATATACTGAGGCTAACGTAACAAGCTCTGATCATTAGATGGTAGTTAATGATACACTGAGGCTAACGTAACAAGCTCTGATCATCAGATGGTAGTTAATGATACATGACTGCCAGAAAGTAACACAAAA
>NW_013670815.1:18126-21081 GCF_000517525.1 Limulus polyphemus | reverse complement strand
TGTAATGGGCGATGATCATAACTACACGTACTGTAATGGGCGATGATCATAACTATACGTACTGTAATAATCATTACTTTCTATACCATGTAATTTTGTTTTTATTAATTAAGCATTTTATATCAAATCTATGACTTCTTTAGAATGCTCAAATAATTATCTTCAAATTATCTTTTTATATCAATGGTGTCTATGGAAAGTTATGCTGTGATAAATAATCAATTTAACTAGTGCAATTAGGCAAGAACGTTTTCCTAAAGAAGACATTTTGAGAAGGGGTGCAGGTTATTGTATATTCTTGTTGAAATAGAAGGCCACATTTCCATTCTAGACTTCAACATTTAAAACTAGTATTATACAACAGTTTGGTATTCTTGCATTAATACCAACACCTTATGATCACTGTGTTTATGTTATTTCAAAGCATCAGTTCAAGATCCTTCTATTCTAGGCTGATTTATGCAGTTAGCTTACTTTCAATCTGAACTACATCTAAAAATATAACACTTACATAGATTATAAAGTCGATTCCTCTCAATGGTGAAAATTAATTTTGACAATCTAAATGCTCATTATACAATCCCGATAAGTGACAGGATGTTTATCATCGAGATATATTTTAATAATTTTATCTCTTTCTTAAGGAAATAGAAAATATTACAATGCATCTTTGTTTTCAGTTAATTGATAAGTTTCTCAAAAACAAACCCCGATCTTCTAGTTTTTTCACAAAATGAGAAATTTCACCACGTGATTTTCTAAAAAAAAAAAAATCCTTTTTATTAAACATATTTGAATATTTACATTGGTCAAGACACCATATTTAAATGTTATACCAATTTCCTGAAAGCTTACACATACAATATATTTCAAAATTTCTTGGATTAGTCTATACTTGAACTTTTCGTAAATAATGGTTCCATTCTGACTAGTTACCTCAAAGTTTTAGACTGTCATTTTGTAAGCATCCACAAAATGAAAGCCTACAGTGCTTGTAGATAAAACATTATTAAAAAATATTTCCAAACTTTGAAAAAGAGAGAAAAAACTGCTCATACAATCCAACTTGTTGTGCTATTAAGAAATGAACATTTCAATTAGAAAACAAGTGTACACAGAAACAAGATGTTTATTTAACACAGTTTCCAGTGTTGTGTTTGACTACAGTAAAATATTAAAAATATATCTATTTTACCTCAAGTATTTCAAAATCTTCTTTAAGATGTAATGATTACAGCGGTAACTGTTAACCAACCTAATAATGTTTGACAGTATACAAAAAAGGTTTTTAAGTATCACTCCAAGCACAAAAGTGGACGATGTACATGTTATTAATATATATATATATGAAGTTATCATCTAAACAGTTGAATTTTTAAAATGTTTGAACGACCTTTCTCACCTTGCACAGCTGGATAATAATGAAGAAATCCATCTTTAGTGCCATTCAAGTAGTACTGAACACATTGTTTAAATTTCTGAATTTTGTTTTGTCCAACAGCTCCAAATATTTGAGTACCTACAGCCTCAAGGTTGTCAACAAAAGGAAGGCCCCGTACAAAGTCCACAACAGCTTTAATAAGAGTTTCTGCAGGAATTGGCTAAAAGATAAACATTCACGTATGTAGTTTATTACAACAATAACAACTTCACTGATATAAAGTATACTACAATATTTTAAGTCATAATGTAGGCCAAATAGTCACACACATAAAAACTGTGAAGACAGCTTAAACAACAAGTCTTTTTAATTGTTAATTAGTAAATGATACATTGTAAATACTTTTATAAAAATCTAGGCCAGGAGTAAAAAGATTTACTTTTGATGGTGATATATCAAAGGTTAATAACTTGTCTAAAACTTTTTTATTATTATTAAGAACATATCTACACAATGAACTATTTATGCTATGCCCATCACTGAAACTCAATTTTTAGTGTTACATAAGCCTTCAGACGTTCTGCTGATCCTTTGGGGGTGTCTAACATTAGTCACTGAATATCTTGGACATACATTTACGAAAAACAAGTATGATAATGAAACACGGCCAAACCCCACACAGTAGGTGTGGTTTTTATTATCACAAGACTATGACCATTAAAAACAGATTTCTGCTTCCCACTTATATAGGTGGTAAGATATTTTGAGCAAACACACTTCTGACTGTAAACTTTTACACTGTTCATTAATATACATTATAGCACCATTGAGAGTGTATAAAACCTACAATATTTTACACAAGCCCAGACATAAATGCAATTAACCAACAATATAGAAATGTATGCACTAAACAGATCAACATTAATAATAACAATTAGTAATATTGTTGATGTTAATGCTGGCTGAAGGATGATCCTCAAGATAAAAGATTATTTCAAGTTCGACAGAGACAAGATACAAACCTTGTCTTTGGGCTGATCTGGACAAAGAACATGGTGAAAAGGTGTCAGATCTTCTTCAGTAAGTAAATAATTTCCCAAAAGGGCGGCAAACACGCAGAAGCGGTTGGGGTGAAGATTCAAAGTTCTCGCTACTTCGTCAAGAATTAATTCTTTAGTTTCAAGTGAACCCTGAGGTAGAAAAACAATTTAAATATTAACAATATACTCAAGCTTCATCTTCTAATATTCAGTTTACAATTGTTAGTAACATTTTTTTTTTTTGCTTATTTGTATACAGAGCATGTTAATGTCAACAAAATTTTAGTGAACGTTTTAGTAACATTATTTCCATAATTAATCAACTTTTTCAAACAATTTCACAAAAACACATTCTTCTCTTAAAATATACTTTTCATGTACGTGGTACAAGTAATTTTTTTAAACATGTTCAGTCCTAAAAACAGTTAAAATTAACTTAGTAGAAAAAACTATAATTCATTCAAAATTTTATTGAACTACTGTTTCATGAATTTATGTCAATAAGTTTGGTATCAAACTGTAGATTATAATTCA
>NW_013670815.1:16348-17199 GCF_000517525.1 Limulus polyphemus | reverse complement strand
CCAAGACAGGTCACTTTGTATAGTTTTATGTTATTTGATACGGTAACATGAGCGCACGTGAGCTGTGTCATTATAACTTCTGTATTGCTAGCCAGGTACGGGTGAAAGGTCAATATAATAAAAATAATGTTATGAGATTTAAGTTATTTCATCTAAACATTTATGTTGTTGTGTTATAATTTGTGTTCATTTTATAATGAAAGAGGCATAATTTATGTTTATTTCATAATTTTTTATGGTGGTTGCAAGATCATTCAAATCTACCAAACCCATACCAGAGATTAATTACTGAAAATAACAGATAAAATATAAAGTTTTTTCTTAAGAAACATTTGATAACTATCCGGACATTATAAAGATTTCTCATGTGAAATTTCAAAATTTTCTGAAGCATAAAAGTATTTTTAATCTTAAAATCAAAATTACTTTGCACGATAGATAGGCAAGATGTGAAAAGAAAAAAAAAAGACATGAGAGAAACATTGCTTTACAAACCTTAAGACTTAATAAAAAAAAATCAGATATTTTGCATATGAGAGCATTGTAATGTTTACTGATAATTTGCCCAATTTTATTACCATTCACTTACTAATTTAAAAGTTACAGCATGAAAACTATAACAAGCACAAAGGGGTTACTAGAACATCACAATGACCGACTCCATATTGAAAGAGTTAAGGGTTTGTCACACTGAATCCAATGATATACAAGTTTTAGGACCTTTCTTCAATAAGATACATGATATAATCTAAGACATAGAGGCCTTACTATATCACGAGTTATAAAAGGACTCAAAAACCCCATAATTATGAAATGCACAATAAATCAAATATAAAATTTCTGGACATTAT
>NW_013670815.1:11403-15447 GCF_000517525.1 Limulus polyphemus | reverse complement strand
CTAACAAACAGTTAACTGAACAATATATGTGTACATCATATTACCAATTCTAACAAACAGTTAACTGAACAATATATGTGTACATCATATTACCAATTCTAACAAACAGTTAACTGAATGCACTTTGGATTTTCCAAACAAAACTATTAATGAAGAAAGTTCTGTGAGAATTACATAAGCCAATCGACCAAGTATTTTAAACATATAAAGACTTCTATGTTTATTATTACTATCATTGTAAAAATAAAGTAGTAAAAGTTTTGTTTACAACTGAAAATATCTTCCTAAACAACGTGAAACACGAAGCAACATCCAAAACTATCTCAAAATCAAATATACATCTAATAACCATGACATAATTAAAATACAATTTAATTTCAGGAAAAAGATAAAGAATTTAAGAAGTTCAATGAATATACACGTGGATCTTTTTTTATTATTATTTCAAACTACTGTAATTAAACCATTCCTGCCAACGAAAGATATATAAATATTGAATTACATTTAAAATCAATGCCTCACATTTCTTTAACAAGCATTAGTTAAACATTATCTATTAACAACAAGAGTCAGTTTGGTCTTTCAAGGCTGTCCACACCCACCCATTGGGAAAAGCAAGAATTTAAACCCACCCTTTAATTTTCAGGAAATCATGGATTCCCTTCTTAAAATCCTGCAAATTGCTGGTCTATACTACTGCTGATGGCAACTAACTTTATAAGTCAATCATCCTGTTAGAAAAATAAAAAATTTCCTAACTGAATCTTATTCTGCCTTTTCCAAATATTAAATTTGTGTCCAGTCATCACATTTATCTTTAGAATACAACACAAAAAAATCAGTTCTATCCTGTTATGGCTACATTCCAAAATACAACACTTGTATTCAGCACTAATGTGCTCTTTTGTGATCATTGACTTCCAGTGTTGGCTCAACAACTCAATGGCCTGAATGAGCTCCGAGGTTCAATAATGCAATATGGCAGCATCTATGAGATGCGTGACGCCCGTGACAGATAACTTACAGTTTACCGTGGATGTGACAACGTTTAAACAGAAAAAAAAATTTATTTCGTCAAGTAACGTATCAAACAAACACTTCCTCAGACATAACATGAAAGTCAAACTATGGCTAATAAGGAACAGTTCCTCAAAATGTTGCTAGATACAATAAATTTGTTCAAATTCAATGAGGTGTTTTTACAGTGGTTTCATTTTGTTGCATTTACCTCTCAAAATTGGGCAAATACCAAACACTTCTGAAATTTTTCTTTTTTCCTGACTTCCATCTCGGAAATGCCAACAAAGTCAATAAAGTATTCCAAATTTAAAATCAGCACTGAATGAACCTCAACATCATGTTAAATTCCAACAATGATTAGTATTGTTGAATCTTGGAATACACCCTATCCTACGGATCTGCTGAATAACCTCATGTAACATCACATCTTATCTTAAAGATATTATCTGTAGGATAACATCTCCACTCTAGTAGCCTTCCTCTGAACCCCTTTCACTAAATAAATATCCCTTTTTTAGGAGCTCAAAACAGTGCACAGTATTCAAAATGAGGCCTAACAAGCAATATCTATCGAGATAATTACCCCTTTTAGCTTGTAAATAGTATACATATCTTTATATAGATCCTAAAATCCTATTAGTTTTCTTAGTAGTACACATAAAGCACTGTTTCAATGGCTTAAGTGAATAATCCACAGCTATACCATGATCCCTTTCTTCAGCGGTCCCCAGCTACATTAAATATGTGGTCCAAATTATGATAACCCCAAACTGCACTTAGTATAGCCAAAGTGCCTTGTTCTCTGTAATGTTAAGTTATGGGTTAAGTTAAATCTTACTTATTTTCAAATACCTTCATCATGCAAAATAATGTTTTAAATGTTGATGGTGGACAGTCAACAATTTAAACACATCATCAGGTCTCCTCAGAAGGGCAATCAATTTTGTTTTCATTACTAATGTAAACTTACAACTATTGTGACAAAACATTAATCAAAAACAATTATATATATATATATATATTCAAAACTGAGCTAAAGTTGTATTTACAAATATTATATTAGTTGGAATTCTCTAGTTTTATCTGTGATAATAACCAGTCAAATATCAAAAAGAAGAATAATTCGATGACAAGGAACCCACTCTGAGACTAATAACGGCTGGAGACTGCTTGAATGGGTAATGAAGAAAAACTTTAATATAAGTTTAACATAACAGCAAATGTACAACGTTTCGACAAGGTTTTGTCATCATTCAAGCCCTCTCCAACCATTATTAAAAAGAAAAATACTTTTAAAGTTTACCTATATGTCGTATACTCTTGCTATTGCAACGTTTGTTTCATAAGAAATTGTTGCATGCCTGCAACTTGGGTTTATTGTGTAAAACAGGCCAGACATTTAAACAACCCAAAAATTACCAAATAAAGTTTATACTTAAATGGTTCTTCACTGTAATTTTGTACGTCAAAGCTGACTTCGATGTAAAATCTTACCTTGTAAGTAAGTTTCAACTGTTCAGAAGAAAAATATCTTGGTGGGTCAAATACTGCATATTCGGCATCTTCGGCAATTAATCCATGAAAGTGATTTTCTCTGCAAAAAGCAATCACTTCTTGATGATGATCATCCATAGTAGAAACAACTGTGACATTAAGATGTCGTAAAGCCATTCTCAGACATGTTCGTAGACAAACTGGGGGAATCCACCAAACTTTCGGCGGTGGTGTTGCCTTTAGGGCCACGTGTCTAAGAACTTGATTGACTTTCTTCCTATCCGACTGCTGCTTGTTCACCCATTCGTCCATGCGCTGCTGCTCGAGTCCGCCATTGAAAATTACAGCAAGTTCTATATTGTTGCTCTGTATTGTCTTTATAAGAACTGAGATAAACTGAACCATTCGATTCCACTGTCCTCCGCAGACCCAGTCCGAGTAAAAACCACCATAGAGTCTATCTAAACAACATTCACCATCAACTACTAAACACAGGCGGTTGTAATATAATTGATTTCGACGCCGAACACCAACACTGTGTGCGATTTTTAACAAATCTACCGGCACACAAGCACCAGGACAATGGGCGGTAATAAACTGTTGTAGAGATTGGATCCCCATGGCCAAACTTTTTCTAAGAACTGCAGAAAATGATTTCGGATTACAATAAATAAAGTTTAAATTATCATAAATCACTGTACACACACAAAACCTATGGAAATAAATATATAATTTTCACATCATTGCATGTGACACTAACACCAAACAGAATGAAATGCGCATGCTCGTAGGGATACTCCCACTATAAAACTTAAAAGGAGAAGTCCTCTCATTATTATTAGTTTACTACCTAAACCGAGCGCCATCTCATGACAAAATGTGCACAACTAGTAAGGTCGTTGATATAAATACATGGTTAAGTCCTAATTATTAACATCAGGTCAAAGTAATTTAACAGCACGGTTCATAATTGAAAAGTAAGTTACAAATTAATGCGACTAGCTTTTTGTAACTTTTTTAAAGTACATTTAGTCTTAACTTAATGCACAAGAAAATTAAACTTAAGTATCTAGAATTATCAGCCGAATCTATTTGCTATTACCGAAATGTTCGACCGTTAACGTAGTAACATCGCACGAGATTCAGTTAATTAAAAAGGACTTAGATTAGTCGTAAATCAACATATTAAGTTACCAATGCACAATATTCTCCATAAAGGTAAATTTAATAATAAAATAAGTAGTTGTATTTTACTTTATGACAAAGCTGCTAATGCTATCTCTCGCCTTCTCTCATTTTTGACTACTAACCAGAGGGAAGGCAGCTGGTCAACAGCACCCTTACCACTTACTATTCACACGAAGAGATTTAAACTGATCTGTAAATAGCGTTTCATAGAGCTTTTGTCTTTCATCGTCCAGCTGTACTGATGAGATATTGTTGCGTCATCGCAGGTCACGTGACGCTTGTATCACGACACTTCCTTCTCGAACCTTCATGAAATGTCGGAAGACTACTCGATTGGGGTAG
>NW_013670815.1:7859-10992 GCF_000517525.1 Limulus polyphemus | reverse complement strand
TAACGAACGGAGACGTAACAATATTATACTGAACGAAAATCTGCTTGAGTAGTGACTTGTGGGAGATGAAAGATAGATCTGAAATGCCATTTTTTACATACATCTGATTTTGAGCCTCATTAACAATTTTTGTGGAATATGGAAAAAAAAAACTTCTGCAGTTAACTTGAGTTATATAGCAAAGCTTAGTTTGGTGGTATGTTGCTAGAAAAAAAGGTGTTTGTGAATAACTTTCACTACAAATACAGACTTGATTTTTAAAATTTAAAATTTTACTTTATTCATGTTATACGTTATTTGAATAATGATTCTGCAGTACGACTGAAAATAAATGTTCGTGAACAAGATGAGATAGGCTTAGTTAAATCATTTTCTATTCGACCTTATCAAATATGCTGGGGACAAAGCTGCCATGTTAGGCATAAACGAGCCAAGGAATTAGTGAAAAGAAGTGAAAAATAATATATGAATATAAAACGTATTTAAAAGTAATTAAATAATTATTAAAATATTAAATGTATTATTGAACTTGGTATTATTTTACCAATTAATCAAAAAAGAACCCGCCCAACTACAGAACACGTTATAACGGTAGTATTTTTAATTAAAACTGAACTAATACTAAACTTATTAAACGTTTTACTATAAAGTTTGGTTTAAATCTTCTTTTAATTGGTACATATTTAATTATTTACATAAATTTTAATATTTAGCGCACATTTTCATAGTTCTGTAAGGGTAAATATAAAAACAATGAAGTGTTTCGCGTTCTTGTAGATGACGTAGACACGTCAAAATACGTATTGTGTTTACAGTGGCGGCACCTGACGGCGTCAATATATATTTTTAATTGTGTACTAAAACGTTGTATTTCAATTCTTCATTTGATGTTAAAGTATTACTTATCATTCATAATAAAACCCTCCATCGATTAGAAAATGCTTAAAGAAGGCACTCATAACGTTTTCATTCGTACAGCTTCATTTGAACCACAGTAGAATGATGCGTTACTGTCTATAAACCTTTCATAATTGTAAATAGTCACGTTCCCAAAGAAATATATATAAAAAATGATTTTTTTTCATTGGAGAGAGAGAGGGGGGGGGGTTAAAGTAAGTTTAGTGTTATTTCATGTAGATGTTAGGAAAGCGTTCCTTCTTCATTATGTCGAGTAGTGTGTAAAAAAAACTATTTTCGTAACCTCACTCTTCTGTTGGACTAGTAGTTATCGTGCCCAGATTGTGAACCCGAGGATCCGCAGTCCACGATCCATTGCCGCAAAAACGTTTTCCGCACTTTGGGGCTATGAGTACAACATAGGAACGACAGTCAAATTCTTCTATTCGATCAAATAAAAGTAGCCCAAGAGTTCCACGGATAGGCTTTTCTGTAGCTCTGCGCGAGGTTCTGTGACAAAATAATTCATCCACACGTGACACTTAGCAGCAACTGTAATAATTTTTACACAAGCTACCACGTCCACCAATTAAGACGAGCCGCTATTCAATAATGTTTCACCCGTATGGGTTACTGAAGCACACGTAGTACGTGATTCGTTGGTTAGACTCAAACCTGCTGTCCTTGAGCCTTTTGATACTCACACTTGAAATACGTCAGTTTTTAAGGGTGTGAAGAATCAGCGCCATCTGTTTTAATAAGTTGGAACTTGAACTTCCGTTTATTCGTTAACAAGCAGGTTACAGACGTAGAGCTATCCCCAAGTTAGATATTGGTAAGTACTGTTTGTATTATCAATATATTTGATGTATACTGTTAGTGTACGTATCAAATACTGGGCGGTCATAAGATACTGAGATAATCTTATTATGATTATGATAAAAAATTGATTTACGTTTCTGTTTGTGGACGTTAAACAAGTTAACTAAAACTACAACCAATCGTCAATGTTATAAAAATATATATACGATAAATAATTACATCTGCTTTTACGAGTTGTCGTGAATTGTTTTGTTTTTTCTTTTCTTTTTCTTAACATCTTTTAAAAATATTGTGAGTTAGGTTAAAGCTTTAAGTTCTATTTTTATTTATAATTTTTTAATTACTAGTGATCTGTACAAGTGACTTATAGTTTACATGCTATGCCACGAAACGTAACGCTTGCCCACAAGGTGTGATATACATATATATATAATCAGACACCACACCAAAGAAAACCAATAATCCTAGTGTTTCGTCTTCATTGTTTAAAGTAGACAAGGTTTGTTCGATTTTTGTTTTTAAACGCAAAGCTGCACAATGAGCTATTTGTGGTGTACAAATCGCGGATATCGAAACCCAGTTTTCACCTTGAAAAGCCCTCAAACTTACCGCTGCGCCACTGGGAAGCGATTAGTTTGTCAGTTGCAGATTTTTAGTTTATATATCATAAAATCTTTCTGTTCAAGAAAGCCAGATATTTCAACAAATATTTACATTGCCATTGAGCCACAAGGAGGCGGAAGAAGAAGAGAGAGAGAGCGCGAATTATCAGATTTATATCGTTGTGATTTGTTTACATAAGTTAGCTTTTGAATTATGAAGGATATTAAAAAATCATTTGAAAGAATTATAGAAATAAGGTATAAGGTTCAAAGAATTGTATACAATATAAAAAAAATTGGGAAATTACAAATTTGGCAATGAAACCGACTAAATGATTAAAAAGTGACAAAAAAAGTGTCGTTAACTAATAATAATATTTCAGTATTCACGCGTGAATATTGAAAAATGCATATATTTTTCTTACAAGAAATAACATTATTAGAAGCACTATATTCTAACAGGTCAGGTTTGTATGGAAATACATAGGCGGCGTAACATATTTGAATTCGTGGGGGGGGGGGTACCATCAATTTGTGGCACCTTATTTGATGATTTAACCATGATCATTGAATTCAAAACTGAAATAGCGACTTTTCATTACAGTTACAAACGCCTCTATTCCACATTCAAAGGGACACTTCGCTACTGGGTTAAAACATGTTTCTCCAGTGCCACCAGCTCTCCATTTTCTGCTGCCTGTGGTCTTAGTTTGCATTAAAATAATATGCTATTTTAGGGAGTACAAATAATGTATAGCTGAAATGTTATTACATGAAATCTGTTAATAAATTAGGCTAATAAATAACGATGT
>NW_013670815.1:0-7647 GCF_000517525.1 Limulus polyphemus | reverse complement strand
AAGTAATAATATATATTTTTTTTTTTTTGCTGTAAAAATGAATAGTTGTATCAATATTTCAAGAATTAATCAAACCTTCCTTAATTATGTAACAATGATTAGAGGTATTACTACTTCAGGGACCACCAACAATATGATTTGGTGCGTATGTAGTTTAGAAAAGTTGGTTATATGGATTCCCATCCGTAGTTCGACCGTTAAAATATTAAGGACAAAATTACAATCCGAACATCACTTAAGTTAGTTTATCAAATTTCAGATACATTTGAAGATAATATACAATTAAAGGGAGTGCCCTGTTACGTAAAACTTGTTTTTTTAAATCAGATACAGAAAGTATAATACCCGATGATGCCAGGTTAACCAGGTGAAACGTTGTATTTACAGCTAATATACTCTGTGTATCCGACAGACAATAAATAAGTTTTAAATTTGAAGATATTACCTTTATTATATATATATACATAGGATTAATACCTTGTTTTGTCTATTAACTTTCCACACAAAAAAGTCTGGAAAGCTATCGCCATTTTCTCAAGAACAAACGTAGCCTCATTCTTGGCAACCTCCCAAAGGCAGTTCCTCTGTATAGATGGGAACATATACAAACCTGAGCCAAGTAAATACTGTTTGAAGGACAGTTACTCAGAATAAATATTTATGTTTTTATATATATATAAGCAAGGACACGAAAGTTTATGAGATACAGCGATGGCCTGGGATGTTGAGTAATTAAAAGATTACGCCACTAGCAGAAACTAGTTGGTTAACCTTTCCGATTTGTTTATTTCTCGTTGCCCTGGTGAATACCTATAGGTACTACTTATAACATCTCGTGGAGCACCCGTCATAGCCTTTCCACAGGTTATAAGCTACGACCTACTACCTCGTCACTTATTACGGGTTATGAGGATATGGTATTTACACACACGAACCATTATTATGGGTTATGAGGATATGGTCTTTACACACACGAACCATTATTATGGGTTATGAGGATATGGTATTTACACACACGAACCATTATTATGGGTTATGAGGATATGGTATTTAAACACACGAACCATTATTATGGGTTATGAGGATATGGTATTTACACACACGAACCATTATTATGGGTTATGAGGATATGGTCTTTAAACACAGAATCATTATTATGGGTTATGAGGATACGGTATTTACACACACGAACCATTATTATGGTTATGAGGATATGGTCTTTACACACACGAACCATTATTATGGGTTATGAGGATATGGTATTTACACACACGAACCATTATTATGGGTTATGAGGATATGGTATTTACACACACGAACCATTATTAAGGGTTATGAGGATATGGTATTTACACACATGAACCATTATTGTGGATTACGAGGATATGGTCTTTACACACACGAACCATTATTATGGGTTATGAGGATATGGTATTTACACACACGAACCATTATTATGGGTTACGAGGATACGGTATTTAAACACACGAACCATTATTATTGGTTATGAGGATATGGTCTATAATCACACGAATCATGATAACTTAGAAATAGGGTTTAAATAGATGACTATGAACTAGATGTATTTCCGCAGGGTCCATGAAAGTGTTCTGTTTCAAGAGTAAATAAAACTAAAATTGAAAGTAACATAATTTTTATTTCTTGCTTTTGAAGTTCATATGTCATGCTGCGTTGTAGCCTACATAGTGAATAATTCTTCTCGTTATTCATGGCATGCGCACGTTTTACTGACGTCACGACAGTACAAATTGAAACGTTAAGCGCCCTTATGTGACGTCGTTTTAGTGACCACTGACTGACAGACAACACACTACTGTATAGTGGTTCGAGTGATTAAAACAGGTGACCCCTCCAGGCGGTCTTTCGTTACTCATTATATTATAAAGCACACTTCAACATTTTTCACCACATTCAAAGCTACAGATGTATTATGTATACACACCATTCCTCACTAAATATATCAATTGCAGACAGTTAATTTCAACTTAAAAGAAAGACAGTTTTGTTTTTAATTTGTTTACAAATTGGAATCAATTATTGCGTAACCATAATAACAGCTGAGATGGTGTTACTAAGGTCCAGGTATGAACAAATAACCATCCAACTTTAAAAGCGCAAAGCTACACAAGGGCTTATCTGTGTGTGTGTGCCCACCACGGGTATCGAAACCCGGTTTTTAGCGTAATAAACTTTCAGACTTACCGCTGTGCCACTTAAATTTGAAGATATTACCTGTATGACATATATAGGATTTATACATTGTTTTTGTCTGTTAACTTTCCACACAAAAAGGCCTGGAACGTTATCACCATTTTCTCAAGAACGAACATTGCCCCATTCTTGACAACCTTTTAAATCTGTCTATTTCTCGTTGTCTTGTTGAATAACGATAAATGATACTTATAACAAGCTTTAAATATCTGTATACTCAGCGCTGTGCGATAACGTATCTCTTATTCTTCATCTCCTAGGCCTAGATTGCGAGGTGAAATAACGTAAAGTACTTCAAGACCAGAACATGTCAGAAATGGACACCATACAATAATTATGATTTTCGTTGTTGGTTTTAATCCAGAAGTAGTAAGAAGCATAACGTGTGTTTGGCGTAAGAGTTTGAAAGAAAAAATTGTGTCGTGTTTATACGGCAAAAAACAACAACAAAAAAAAAACCTATTGAATCGCCGTTTTAACATGCGACAGGGTGTTTTCACGTAAGTACGAGTCCTTGTCATATATTTATATTAATGCACTACAGTGTGTAAGTTTTTCCTTTTTAAATCGGCGAAACATTGAAACTTATACGATGAACATTTGAGGGAGTATAGTAACCGACAAAGTAGCATCATGTTGGGCCGGGCGTGGCCTAGTGGTGAGCGTGGTCGGACTGGAACCCAAAGGTTCATAGTTCATATGTCCTTCGCACTATGGAGCAGTGGATGCGCAATGGGTGCGTTGGTAAACTCCCAATATTCGATCAGACAGTAGTAGCCAAAGAGTTGGCGGCGGGTGCTGTTGACTAGCTGTTTTCCCTCTAATGTGACTCACCATATTAGGGAGAAAGGAAAGGTGCCAGTTTATGAACCGTTGTTGTGTGTAACATCATAAAAAAAAAAGACCGCAAAACCTAAAATATAAATCCACGTCATTATTTTCACCTTCCATAAACACGCGTGAATTCAAATAACATTAATCCAATTAATACCAATTCAATCTTTGTGTTCAGTTATATGTCATGCACCGTTTCGCTTCACAAACTTTCCAATTTTCTCTACTACAATGATTACAAATTAATTACCAGGATATAAAGAGAACGAGGGGTTCTTTCTTCGAAACTGAAACTTGGCAATCCCAAGACAACTCACGAAGAGCGTGGAAACACGAGAAACCTTTTGTCCAGTAATAATTCAGCAAGGTTCCGTAGTTGTTTATCTTCGTAACCTACTTGTTGTTAGCCCTCTATTATACCACACCTTGTATCTTCAATTACACAAAAACACCCATTATTCATCTTACTAATGTATAATAGTAATTATAACAAATGGCTGAATATCAAATTAAAAAAAACAAAAAAAACACTGGTAAACTAAAATATAAGATCCGTGGATAATTCATGAACTTAAAACGGAAAAATTTTCAATAATTATTCGGAACCGATGGTAGCCGTTTTATTGTTTAAATCAGTGGTTTCCCAAACTGTTTTAGTCTGAGGCTAAAAAGTTTGAGGCCTATATCTTTAGCATGGTGACTGATAAACATTGTCTTAGTAAAAACAATAACATCTCCTTTCGACATACTGTATCATTTAATTAATTCAACATAATTTTCATCGGCTTATTGTTTATTTAGAATTAAAATTAATTCAGCATTTTTGTTTTCGGCCCATTTTTTGACGGCCCCCACTTTTGGAAACACTGATTTAAATTATTCTCAGTGTTGTGGTTCGCGAGGTGATGATTAAATTTTAAGGGATTTACCGAGTATTAGTGTGATTTCCCTTTTGGGCGAGGCGTTAGTGACTAGGACGTCACACCAGAACCACACCTTTATCAACAAACTATTTATTGATTAATATAGATACTAAAATGTTTTAAAATTTGAGAAGTTTGCTCTAGCGTAAACTATAAACTTTTCATTTTTTAAATTAACAAAGTGTTCGTCTACAGCTAGCTTCTTAAGATATAGTCCGTATTTATTTCACTATTACATAACTAAACTTTTCAACGAATAAAATAAAAAAAACTAACCGTGGTGGTTAAGTTAGAGATCAACACGCAGTCTTATACGTATATATAAATCTCATTAGAACGCTGCCTAAAAATTACGTTTGGAAAATATTGAATTTCAACTGTTTTCGTATCTGTTGTGTCTAAATATAATTACATCGTGCTAACTTTTGGTTTGGTCACTGGATATGACCGTATTAATATACATCCTTTTATCACAAAAACGCCGTTCATACTGATTAAACATGGATCTTATCACATATCCCAGTGGATAACTAGGTTTCAAGTTAATGGAAAATGCTGAAACCAAATTACCATATATTGTTATAATATACTATAGCATTTCTATAATCAACAAATTAATTTAAACTTGTTTAGTCATACCGATAAAATCAGGTTTTTTTTTCTCTCCTTTTTTTTGGGGGGGGGGGTTATAAATAATCGTTAAACTATACGGGCTGCTGGAAGAAAATAACGTAAATGACAACTTTGTAATATAAAATGTAATATGTATCACATATATATAGCAGGCGACACTGGATCTTATTTTATAACATTTATTATTCAAAACCGTTTGAAATTTGACCAAACAATGGGTGGTCTTCAGCCATTAATATACACTGTGGTAATTGGATTAACATCAAGTGTCTCGTGTATGGTTAGTTTCATTTGGTAAACAGTGTCTCTTGTCTGTGATGATAACACTGACTACTGCTAAAGTCCAAAATTAGATAATAATAAAAAAACAGAAGTTTGTCGTTGAAGAAGTTAAGTAATCGTGTACGTGTTCTCCATTTTTAGTTTGCCATTATTAATCATTATTTAGATAGAGACACTGACTTCTGATGAATACTTGACCTTTCGTGGATGTAATACAATGAAACAGGGTTTGGATTATGCGTTGGAATTGAAAGGTGATTGATGGCCCCTTAAATTTGAACAAGTGAATATTTTAATATTGCTGAATAATGGCAAAAACTCAACACTAAATCTTTTATCCTCTAAAAAAAAAAGGTGCTATTGGGGTGTGATTCCAACAAAAACACCCATTCTTGTTGACAGGGTGGTAAACGTAGACCAAATAAAACTTTATACTCCTAAAACTCATAGTGTGTATGTAAAGATGTGAATATATAAACAGGATGGTAGCCATGTAGAGGAACGTCGAGAGCCAACACGGGCCCAGGGGCAAACATCCTCGCTAGGACCCCTTTTCTCTCTCTCTCTTTTTTTAACATTTTCAAGAATTTATTAAAAAGAAGATCTTAAATTAGGACAGCAGCGAGCTCATAAATCAGACAAAATCATAGCAGCAGCCGTTCTTACCTCACAGTATAAGCGTAAAAACGTTTATAAACTAACAACAAATATCTATTAAATCTATAATGTAACAAATACATATTAATTATTACTCAAATTATTATTTCAGTCGTTCTTAATGTATCAAGCGTCTATATGTAAAGAAAAGCCAAAAACTATGGTTTTTATCATTAAATGAAGATATGGCCTAAAGATGCTTTGCGGGCTTTATGGAATAACCAGGTTTTATTCGCCCGGGCCCCTGGGCAGTTGCCCCCTTTGTCCCTCACCCCTGTCGGCGGGCCTGGCCATATATACAGTATGTGAAAATTTTAAATATATATATATATATATGTTAGCTCTTAAGTTACGTACGTGCCATTCATAATTTGTTTGTTTGTTAAGAGCAAAACTCAACAATGGGCTATTTGTACTGTGCCCACCATGGCTATCGAAACTCGGCTTTTAGGGTTATAAGCCTTCAGACTTACCGCTGGGAGCACTACGATGAAATAACTGTTTGTTTGTTTGTTTGTTGTTAAGAGCAAAACTCAACAATGGACTATCTGTAGTATGCCCACCATGGCTATCGAAACCTGGTTTTTAGGGTTATAAGCCTTCAGACTTACCGCTGGGAGCACTACGATGAAATAACTGTTGATTTGTTTGGTTGTTGTTAAGAGCAAAACTCCACAATGGGCTATTTGTAGTATGCCCACCATGGCTATCGAAACCTGGTTTTTAGGGTTATAAGCCTTCAGACTTACCGCTGGGAGCACTACGATGAAATAACTGTTGATTTGTTTGGTTGTTGTTAAGAGCAAAACTCAACAATGGACTATCTGTAGTATGCCCACCATGGCTATCGAAACTCGGCTTTTAGGGTTATAAGCCTTCAGACTTACCGCTGGGAGCACTACGATGAAATAACTGTTGATTTGTTTGTTTGTTGTTAAGTGCAAAACTCAACAATGGACTATCTGTAGTATGCCCACCATGGCTATCGAAACCTGGTTTTTAGGGCTATAAGCTGAGCCACTTAGGGAGGAAGGGGTCGTAATACGGGAGCGTGTGATTTGATATTGCAATTTTAAATGAATACCAATTAAGAATATTCTTTCGAGTTATTGAAATATTATGATAATATTTTAACAGCAGATTATACAATCCCCACAGCTGAATGGGGAGCGATACCTTGTGAAGTCACAATTTCTGAAGAAAGGTGTGAATTGACACATTAGGGTGTGGCGTCTGTGTCACAACTTCACACCCATTAACGTAACTTCTGTTCCACTTCTTTTTAATGTGTGTTTTAATTTTCTCAACTGAATTTGATTCGACGGATTTCAAACTTGAAGTAAAACCGAACCATTGTATTTTTTGTTTTACCAGAAGTAGTTATTCACATCCTGGCGGTAAATACTTTAAGTAGCTAATTACGCTTTCCCTTAAATTGCTGGAGATATCAATATGTTGACTGGTTGTTTGTTATTAGGCACAAAACTATACATTGGACTATCTGTGCTGTGCCCACCACGGTTTTCGAAACTAGGTTTTTAGTGTTATAACTCTTCACGCATACACTAGGGGCAAAGTGTTCAGTGTTGTTTGTTTGTTGGTCTCTCTGCTACTGAGTTTCACGCATGAAAAATTGGTGACAATTGATATACACTTCTGACATAATTAGTTTCACAAACGTTTTATCTCAAGCGTAACTTAAAAGTTGTTTAATGTACGAAAACCTTGTTGATTGTATATACGTATATCTTTACAAACTTCCTACAGCATCTACGATGGTCAAAAGATAAAGCATTATTAATCGAAATGGTGTATTTAAGTGTTTTACACTCGCAAAAAAAACCTATTATTCTATAAGTATTTGAAGAACTTGTAGCATTCCGCCACAATTTAATTCTTCGTATTGTTAGCCGACACTAGGCAGCTTGTACATAATTGAACAGAGTTTTTAAACATTTGTTTAACAACCAGTAAAAGCTTGGAAGAAAATCATATTATTCCAAAACAACAGATGGTTAACAACCTTTCTTTAAATTATAATATGGTTAACAACCTTTCTTTTAAATTATAATATGGTTAACAACCT
>NW_013670814.1:62454-75367 GCF_000517525.1 Limulus polyphemus | reverse complement strand
TATTATCAGACAATATTGTGTTACGTAGCTCCAGGTACGTTAATTATAAATAAGATACATTATTATCAGACAATATTGTGTTACGTAGCTCCAGGTACGTTAATTATAAATAAGATACATTATTATCAGACAATATTGTGTTACGTAGCTCCATTTATAATTAACGTACCTCACACAATTTATTAAAATACAACGTACGGTCTTCAGTTTAATTTAGTATCCTAACTGTGTTTTTTTTTATATCTTTTTCAAATGTATCTCCGCCACTTATTCGATTTTCAAATTAACGTAAAAGTCAAGTCTTTCACTGGCAAAACTCGAACGTACCGCCGTCTTATATAATCGATAACAACTTACAGTGGGTGATTCATTATTAATAACTTCTTATCAAAAGTACACTAATTATATAAATCAGAACTAAAAAGTAAGTTATAAATTAATGAAGTCAACTGTCTCGAAATGGATAACGTCACAAATCAATATACAAGAAGACTAAAATATGCAGCGGTCTTAAGATTATCTAAGTTTACAAATAACCATTCAGATCAAGGCCACAAAGGCAGCTAGCTGACTGAGCATTAGCAAGAGGAAATATTGTATCTGATGAAACAAATTCAGTTGAAGTATCCAACGGTATAGAATCCATCTTTTTTTCACTTCCACAGACTTACGAGTTTGAAGCAGATACTAGGCACGTTAATGCTTTTGCTCGTAGAAACATCATGTTTGTGCTATTCTGGCTCGTTTCTAGGACCGATTTGTGTGAAGTAAATTCTGTAGAATGTATCTCGCTAGATTATATAATGTTCTTCTAATACAATTTCTTGTCATCATTATAGCACACTTACAACACTTACACGGTTCGAGAATATCCGTATTACTAGCTATTTTCATATAGTGATTTGATGCCCCTCTCGTTGAATTTTTCCAGTAATGTATCACGTAGCATGCTTGAGTAACACGTATTTCAACTTGTATAGGTTTCAATTTTGTAATTCGTCCTGAAAAATCGCAGGAAAAATCTCTTGCATTAGTCTGTAGTCGTATTTATCTATTATTGTTTATAAGAATCCGTTATTTACTGCATTGTTCGTGACCTTTGTAACTTATTGTTCATTAGTGAGACTGGTCGCAAAATCAGTGACTGGATTCGTGAACACAGACTTACCAATGTCAGGAGTAGATATGGCGAACATAGTGTGGTTGGAATACTATTATTGTACACTTTTCTAATTCTTATCAAAAATATAATCGGACTAATGTTAATGTTTAATGACAAGTAAACTAACTATTCATACTTTGCCACCTTGAAATACGTATATACAGAGTACATTTGAATATGACTTGTAATGGCAACTATAGGAGGATATTCCAAACGTGGTACTATATGTGGGGTAGCAGTAATAGTGAAACAGTAGTTATGAAATAATGACGTAAATGACAGAGAAGCAGGTGGAGAAACAAAGCTGATAAGTGAGGGGGTAAAATTGGAAAGCGTCGGAGAAAGTCATAAGTTCAATTATAAAAATGAAAACTTCTCTACCTGTGTTGTATAAATGGGGGCATCGTTCTAAGCGTTCACGTAAATAACGATCTGTTGGTGTAGATCTAGAAATAGTCTGAGTTGCGACAAGTCATGTTTGTCGTCTGAAAAGTGTCTAGAGAAACATTTGTACGCCCTTCTTTTTGTATAACATTATTGCATTCGTTACGTCAAAATATAGCTTAAAAATATGCTTTGGGAACATCTGTTGCAAACATCGTTATCGCTTGTTAAAATAGAATTGGCAAAGTATAATTATAATTGATTTAATTCTGATTAGGTATTAGTATTAATATTATTATATTTTTATCACTGTATCCCATACATATATCTAGCCCCTTAGGGATTAGGAATTCATTATATTTACGTTTCGCCAGCTTAAAAAAGGCTTATATAAACAGTGTTCCGACTACTACTGGGTTTATTGTATCCCAGCCTCCCTAATGAGGTCTGGATTGAGCGAAACGCGTCGAGTAGTCCAAGAGTTGGCGGTGGGTGGTGATGACAAGCTGCCTTCCCTCTAGTCTTACACTGCTAAATTAAAGACGGCTAGCGCAGATAGCCCTCGTGTAGCTTTGCACGAAATTCAAACAAAGTAAAGTCTTACACTCATCTATCTGATAGACAGGCATTTGTATGACCCTCTTATTAGTTTTACCAACGAATAGTGGGATTGACTGCACATTATAACGCCCCCCACGGCTGAAAGAGCGAGCATGTTTGGTGTGACGGGGATTCGAACCCGCGAACCTCAGATTACGAGTCGAGCTCCCTAACCACCTGGCCATGCCGGGCCCTGAGTGTAAGAGACAAGCATTACTGTTATGTAACCAAGGTAAACTATTTAATTCCAATAGCATAATTGTTGTGGTTTAGTATTTAATGGCATACCACATAATGCACATCATCGCCACCATTTTGTAGCCTTATTATGGATGGCGTTTCTAAGTATCTGTAGATACAACTTATTTCAGGCTTCTGTTTTATTTCTCTTTACTCATTACATTACTTAATATGCTTAAGGGTATTCACATTTACCTCTTATAATGTGTTGAATGTATTTCCACTTACTGAACTGGTGGCATGTTGCTTTTCAAAGCATGGATGTTATCCTTGTGATGAGAACTCGAGCCCATTACTAAATTAGATCTTTTTTTTCTTTCTCTGATGCAGATAAACAGAAATAGTCTTATTGATGGATACTATTCAACCATTTTTATCTTTCTGCTTTAGAAATATTATCTTAGTTAAAAAGATGCAGGGATTTTGCTCTGTTTTTGGCTTTACATTGGCAGAAAGCACATTTGAATAAAGAAACAAGACGAATATGCTAAATTCAGGTGACTTATTTGTTTTCTCTGTATTGTAATTAAGCACAAAGCTACACAGTATCTTGTGGTATAAGTCTCCTTGTTTGTGTGTTTGTTATTAAGCACAAAGCTACACAGCATCTAGCGGTATAAGCCTCCTTGTTTGTGTGTTTGTTATTAAGCACAAAGCTACACAGCATCTAGCGGTATAAGCCTCCAGACTTACTGATGAGTTACAGGTGGCATTATCAAAGGAAAGAAATATCCCAAATCACTTATCACAACATATGTGATGAATGAAAACATTAAAAATGGTACTTTTGATCAATAAAACTGTGTTATCACAACATATGTGATGAATGAAAACATTAAAAATGGTACTTTTGATCAATAAAACTGTGTTACATTAATTTTGTATTTAAATTTAAATGGTCTGGCATGACCTGGTTGTTAGGGTGCTCAATACGGAATCTGAACATTCTCGCCCTTTCAGCCGTGGGGGCGTTATATAGTGATGATCAATCCCACTATTCATTGGTAAAAGAGTAGGCCAAGATTTGGCGGTGAGTGTTATTGACTAGCTGCCTTCCCCCTTGTTTATCACTGCTAAATTAGAGATGGCTAGCGCAGATAGCCCTCGTGTAGCTCTGCACGAAATACAGAAAAAACCAAACAAACTAAAATTAGATAACACATACATACTACTATTGCAAATTAGGTTAAACTGAAAATATCGTTATTTACAGAGATATCGTGGTTGAGGCTGAATAATAGGATAAAGTTTTTCTTTCGTTTCAAACTTATTCAGCTGGTTAGATACAACAGTACCCAAGGACAGTAGGTCACCCAGATAAAGATACTACAAATGAATTATATTCCAGTTAAATAACGTAGGTTCCAAATTGTTGGGGACCATGTTTCGAACTCGCGATATCCTGTTGAACTCGTTCCTTACATTCCGCTCTGGACTATATAAAAGAAGTAATTTATCCAGGTATTGGGTTAAGTGTAGTCATGTCGGGTGTGTGTTTGTTGCTGATTTATTGCCCCACCCTCTGGTCAACAGTTCTGAATTAGGGAAACAATATCTGAACCTTGAGGTCTCTAACATGGCTGTTTAGTTCATTTGTTGCATAAGGTGACGTTAAGTTGAAAACACTAAATTTACAAATTTTTTCTTGAATCAAGTCAACAGTTTGATTGTATAACTCGTCCCCCTGTGGGATAGCAGTAAGTCTTCGGATTTGCAACGCTAAAATCATGGGTTCAATTCCCCTCGGTGGATAAAGCAGATAGCCCCATGTGATTTTGCTATATGAAAAAACCCAAACACACACAGAGACTGTATGAATCAAATGATACAATGGCATAGTATTCTTTAAGTTAAATTAATTAGCAACTGTACAACTGTTCAGATAAGGGATTCTCTTTAAATTAATTATTCATGAATTATAAACATGGGAATTAATAACTATGCCATTGTCCCATCGTAATCTTGAATTCATACATCATAAGAATTTTTGATAAAATTTCACGAATCAATCAATGTATACATGTAATGCAATTACCTTTTCTCAATAAGGAACGAGTCTTATTTATTTATTTAGTAATTCTAGAGGAACAAAAACACTTAGGGAGGTAGATCAGTTATAACCAGCTGATATTAATTCAACCATTCCTAATGCTGTTACAAACATCCTTGACAGTAACTTCTTCTTCAAGTTTGTGTTAGCGTTTATCACGTATACTGGTTTTCCTTGGATTGTAATATTACTCTATATACGTGTTTACACAAACACTCATATTTAACGTACAGTACTTCATCACGTTCAGCTGAGAAAGTGAATTTGGAAGCAATGGCGCCTAAAGGTACTGATGTTGTTTTCGGATGTGCTTAGCTCGATACTAAAACGTGCACATTTCCTGAAATAAATCAATTACTTTTTGTTCACAAAGCATGAAGGCGATGGAAAAGTTTTAAGTAAGGTATTCTATAGCAAATTTGAAAATAATTTAATCTTAACTTGTTTTAAATTCTGTTAAGCTTAAGAGAAGCGACACAAATTTGAATATAAATTTTTAACAACAGTCACAGGCTCACCGGGAGATCAAAGAGAGTATCCTAGTGTATAGTTATATTTTTCTGCTGTTATTTTGAGTCGTACGATAAACACCTTAATAAGTTATATCCAAAAATCTTAAAAAAAAAGTTTTCCTGTTATCTCAAATAAGAATTGTCTCTGTAAAAATTAAACAACAACAACAAAATGAGTGCTGTTAAACAGAATTTTTAATTTGAGAACATTTATTTCTTTTTCAAAAAACGTTTTATGCGTGATTTGAGGCATTCGTAAAGTATTAGCTATACAATCTGAATGACACTTTGATTTATCGTGTTAATATAGAAGACAAATTAAATTGCACTAATGAAATTATTCCACGAGAAAAATATATTAGATTAATCAGTTTTGTGCACAACAATGTTGGAGGAAGAATTTGTGCCACTAAGTAAAATTCAACCTCGGGCATAATTTTACATTACTTTAAGATATATCTATAAGTATGATGCACCTCTAGATTATATGATCTTCCACCAAGAGATTACAGCATTTGTTTGACGTTTAAATTTAACTCCATCAAAGAAAATAAAAGTAACATCTTAAAACCATTACAAATTAGCAATTTCTTTGTTATTCGTAAAAAGTTCCCCCCAGTGGCACAGCGGTATGTCTGCAGACTTATAACGCTAGTTTCGATACCCGTGATAGGCAGACCACAGATAGCCCATTGTGTAGCCTTGTGCTTAATTACAAACAATCGTAAAATGTTCCAAGACCATTTTATTTCAACTGCAACTTCCAATTAAAGGTATTTGTTTTTTGTTTACTCAGGTTATGCTATAACAGTGAGATTTTAAAATTATGGATTGTTATTAATCAAACAAATATATTATTCCCTAACCGGATCTTGCTATCGAAAATGTTGTGATATCATCTGAGGGTGGTTAACGGTTACTTGGTTTGGTTTCTTGACTGAACGTAATTACAACAAAATCTCTGTGTGTAAATGAATATTTATGACACGTAGGCCAACGGAACGTGCAAAGCCTTCTCACTTTAACTGAAAATAATGACATTCTAATTAATTTATGAACTACTTTAATATGAGTATGAATACTTGTAGATCATCCCAAGCTTAACTAACTCCATTTCGCCGCGATCCTATAACTGATACGGTAATCATAGGGATTGAAAAGTTGTAGTATATATAATTTTCTACTAAAAAACTGATTACTGTTGAAAACATTTTTCAGCATTTCTTTGTATCTCAAATAAAAAAGTGAGGCTTTAGAGACTCAGAAAGAACTTTTAAAGTTGTAAGTAAAAAGAAACAAGAAAGCTAACTCGGAAAAAAGATTGAAACAACTGTGTATTTTTAATATTCCAACACAGATTTTATATCATCTAGTGTGTTTTTTCTTGCTGACAACGTTTGTAAACAGCACGACCTGAGGAAGATTAATTTGCGTTAACTAAAATGATGTCAGAAGGAAGACGTTGAAGATAAAATAAAATTCTGGCAGAGTTCTAGGTGAAATAAAAAGCTACACTTTAAAATGATGACTAATTGGATTTACACAGATTTGTTCTTGATGTTAAATTTAATAAAAATACTGACTTTTGAAAATCTGTAAAATTGTGTAAGCAAAGCAGTTACAGTAACTACATAAAAAAAAACATGAGTAGTAACTATGCTAGTCGCTGGTGCCTGAAAATATGGACATGAGTTTTGATTTGGTAACTAACCATGTACTATGTTATAATGATATTTTGTGCATTCAGAAGAACCTAATTAAGTTATTTAAGCCATTTTTGAGGGTTTTGTAACACTTTATCTTGGGTATGAAGTTGCAGAGACTTTTAGGGGTGTTGTAATGGCATATTACAGGTCAGGAAAATACCAGAAAATAACCGTACTTTCCCTTTTATATCTTTAAGTGTTCAAGAGTGCTTTTTCTCAAGGCAATATACAGTTTGAAAATATGACAATGTATCATTATTTCAATTATTAATCATTGGAATCAAATGATTAATAAAGTATATGCTAGCAAACACAGTTACTTCCAATACATCGCACATCATTTGTTCATGTAACTTGTGAAGAACTAAGTACTTACAACATGTTTTTATAATTCTACATATCGTATTTGTCAAAGTAACCTGATCTTGTGAACCACTAAGATCTTCAGAAGTGAACGTACTGTTAATCTATAATATTCTACACTTTTTCACAAAGACTATTCGTCTACAAACGCACCTTTTCGGGAAATTAAAATTATAGTAAAATAATGGAAAATATGTTATAGCTTTATCAGCACCTAAAGATTTTGAATAAAGCTTGTTGGGGCGACTATGAATCTGAGGGTTCATGTTTCACCTTCGCACTAGTTGACAGTGGATGTTATTGACTATCTGCCTTCCATCTAGTCTATCAGTTCAAAATTAGGTATGACTAGTACAGATAACCTTTTTGTAACCTTTCGCAACGTTCTGAAACAAAGAATTAAAGCATCTTCAACAAAGTATAGCAATGAAGTCTACGTGATGTTTCTTACAATTATAACATGTTTTGCAACAACATTTTTACAACAGAGTAAATCGGAGTAAAACGTTACACAGCGAAATGTAAGATGTAACATAAATCACGGGAGTGATTGCTCATCCAGAATATTTCATAGATGTATCTAAGTCCTTACAATACATGTATGTACACACAGGCTGCGGATCTAAGGGGGGAGAGCACTGGGAAGAGATATTCTATTTAACACTTATTTGTGTATCTAAACGCTTCGTGAACAAGAACTGTATATGTTTCAGTTTTTAAGTGCCCATGCTTTCTTCGATGTAGTCATGAAGTATTAGATAACTCTGATTGATTATACTAGCAGAAACAGCCGCCCTACATAGGGCGGCTATTTCTGCTAGTAATTACTAATCATAGTATTCATGCCTCATTAAAAATAGTTAGAAAAATGAACATTTTCTAAAAAAATGAATTTTTTTATCTGGGAAGTATTGCACGGGAAAATTATTCGTATTGTGCTCTTTAGTCATACGCAACTCATTGCATCAAAATGATCCAATGTACAGAGCTCAAAATGTTCATAAATTTTACTGATGTAAACTGTAATGTATTTATATACATTAAAAGTGGTACTGTTTATTAAAAAATATATATATTAAGAACTCCAGTTTCTCAGTACTACATTTGAAAATTACATCAATAAAGATATAATCAAACACGTACAGTCCTAGTGAAAGTCTTATTCTTGTTGTGAGTAGAGTACTTTTATTTAAAATTGTGTTCTTTTATAAATAAATGGTTGTTGCACAAACCATAGTCATTGTTCTAATTGTCTGAATTTTGAATACCCAAAAGTGTGGAATTTATATGGATTTTTGTTTGTGGTACTATTCAAAAGATGGTGGAGGAGTTTTAGTTACATACATAGATACTGACATACACGTTACGTCCATTACAGTAAGATGACTAAAATTAACATAAATATAAAATATTTTAAAATATTAACAATATACACTATTCACAAATGAAATATGTCTAAATGGATTATATATTCATAATAATTAATTCAATTGGAAATAATATTACACCTGATTTATATAACACATTGAAATTTTAGTCTTATTGTTCGCCTGATTTGACTTCTAAAATAACTCAATATTTTATTTTAATGATATATTGTAAGGAACTTAATGTATTAAAACGTAAACACTTCAATGCAAATAACAAATAACACACTATATGATTTTCGTAACTATGTATACCTTTAATTTTTGACACTCAGTTTTAGAACATATAATCCATTCTAGAATTATCATGACGTATAAATTATGATCTTAATTTTAATGCAAATACTCACTGTAGGAGCGTCATAACCTTTAAATTGTGACACGCTGATAAATACCAATAATCCTCTTTAGGGTTATCATATCTTATAAGTTGTAACTCTTAAGTTCGGTGCAAATAATCCTCTTGGGATTGTTATAAACAAGTAATCCACATTAGTGCTGTCATGGCCAATAAGTTGTAAAAGTGAAGTTTAGTACAAGTAACCCACATAAAATTATCATAACTAATAAGTTTAGTACAAGTAATCCACATTAGTACTGTCATGACCAATAAGTTGTAAGAGTGAAGTTTTGTAAAAGTAACCCACTTAGAATTATCATAACTAATAAGTTGCGACAGTTAATTCTATTACCAGTAACCCAAATTAGGACAATAAGTTGCACCAGTTAAGTTTAATATAAATAATCTAGTTTCTGTTTGTTTGTAATTAAGCACAAAGCTACACAATCTGTGCTGTACTTACCATCTGGTAACGAAACTCGGTTCTTAGCGTTATAAGCTTTCAGACTTACCGCTGAGCCAATAGGGGGAATGGGGGAAAGTAACCGAGTTTAAGAATTTCATGACCAAAAAGATATAATAGTTAAGGTTAATTAAAAGTAACCCACATTAAGACTGTCATGACCAATAAGTTATCAGAATTTAGTAAAATAACCTAGTTTGGGAGTTTCATGATTTATTAGCTATGATACTTTAGTTTCATACAAGCAACTAAACTAGACGAATTCAAAACTTATCTGCTGAGAAAACAATCAGGAGGATAACTGAAGAACCACAATGCTGACTGCAAAATTACTTTTATATTGTATCAAATAGATCTTATTTTATGTTACAGAGAAAAAAATGTAATATAATTAATTGAATGAAAGAGTATCCGCTCAGAGTAGGAATTATTTTAAAAAAAACACCTAAGGATAAACAAATACATCAAAATTAATGACGAGCTTGTATATTTATATTTTTGCGCAACTTACTTTAATAAAGTGAAAAAAGTGTCAACATTTGGGTAAAGTGTCATAGCTAATAAATCATGAAACTCCCAAACTAGGTTATTTTACTAAATACTGATAACTTATTGGTCATGACAGTCTTAATGTGGGTTACTTTTAATGCGAAATGAAATATGAAAATAAATCGCACGAGATGCAAAATTATCTGATAAATACAAATTTGGAAGATAGATTGAATTCACGAGGAAAGAACAGCGCGTGATGAAAATACATTTTTATGTTGTCATCAAGCTCTGTTATTTTTTCTTTTTCTTTTTGGAAATTCCATTTAAATACATTATTTATATTTTATCACTTCATTTGTAGCTTCTGTAGACCTCGCACCTGAAGACGGCCCATGGCCAAGAATTTGTTTTGTTTAACAAAGACTGAAGACATTTTTATTTTGTGTGAGAGTTGATCATTTAAATCCCAATCTCTATTATATTGTGAGCTGAACTCTCAGACAAACACAGCACAAATTAAAAGAAAACTGGATTATACTGGGATTTGTAATTTGTCCATTTAGTTTTTATCGTGGTTCTAATCTAGAAAAAAAATATTTCCATTTGATAGACTGTTTGTTTATAGTTATGCACAAAACTACACAATGGGCTATCTGTGCTCTGCCCACCACGAAACCCGGATTCTAGCGTTGTAAGTCCGTGAACATACCGCTGTGCCACTGGGGGGGGGGCATATTTGATAAATATATGGAATATTGCTAATAGGTTTCATCCATTTTCAATAGGCCTGGCATGGCCAGGTGGTTAGGGAGCTCGACTCGCAATCTGAGGGTCACGGGTTCGAATCCCCCGTCCTACCAAACATGCTTTCCCTCTCAGTCGTGACGGCGTTATAATGTGACGGTCAGTCCCACTATTCGTTGGTAAAAGAGTAGCCCACGAGTTGGCGGTGGGTGTTGATGACTAGCTGCCTTCCCTCCAGTCTTTCACTGCCACATTATGGACGGCTGGCGGAGATAGCCCTCGTGTAGCTTTGCGCGAAATTCAAAACAAACAAACAGATTATTTTGAATTTTAAAGGACCAAAAATTTTATAAGTTCTTTCCGTTCCTTTACTCATTCCGAATTGTAACATGAATATTTTAAATATTTGTTATAACCTTTGTTACATAATTAGCTCTGACGGAAGATTGGCTGTAATTCTGATAGGTAAAACTGAAGGGAGAAGAAGAAGAAGCAGGCAGAGAGTCACTTGGTTCGATGATGTTAGGAAAAGGATTGAAGACGAAGAGCTTGTGTCAGGAACGTTTGTGCAGGTAGCGAGGAATAAAGCACAATAGGCAACCATTGTTGTCAATCACCAGAATTAGGAAGGACACCATGGATGGTTGATAACCTTTTTTCTTGTATAAAAGAATGGTTTGACTGACTTATAAAACAGTGGATTGATTTCTTATGGTGTTCGTGGAATCATCGCAGCCCAAGAATCACACTTCTGTTGACTTGTTGTTGGTTGTGTATAAAACCTAAAATGTCCTTCACCCACCGCAAGTAATTAACTTACAGGCTCTTCTTTTTTAAGTTGTCCTTGTATAAGGTTACTGATGAGACTTGAAAATTCCCGAAACCGATCTAACTCATAACATGTGGCAAATTCAAGAACAGACTTGGGCCCTTATTTCATTTTTTTGTTTGTTTGGTTGCGTAAGTTCACAGTTATGGCAATAAGAAAAAAAAAGCAGTATCCTATATCTAACGTTGGTTGCGCAATTTAGTTTGTAAACAGAATCAACTGCTAAATTTCTATCGAAATAAACAGTTTAGATCGTAATTTCATTACATAATTATAATAAAACTTAATAATTTCCGTAAAAAGACTGACCATATTAAATATTTCTTTTAAAATCCTAGTTAGAGCGCTCAACTCGCAATCTGAAGGTCGCGGGTTTGAATCCCCGTCACACCAAACATACTCACCTTTTCATCCGTGGGGGCGTTATAATGTGACGGTCAATCCCACTATTCGTTAGTCACAGAGTAGCCCAAGAGTTGGCTGTGGGTGGTGATTACTAGCTGCCTTCCTTCTGTTCTTTTACTGCTAAATTAGGGACGGCTAGTGCAGATAACCCTTGCAGCTTTGCGCGAAATTCAAAACAAACCAAACCAATTATTTTCATACCACACTCATTTCATATATAAATGGCCTGGTGGTTAGGACACTCGACTTGCAATCTGTGAATCGTAGGTTCGAATCCCATCACCGAACATTGCTGTCTCTTTCAGCCATGAGGGTGTTATAATGATATGGTCAAACCTACTATTAGATGCTAAAGTGTAGCCCAAGAGTAGGCGGTAGATAGTGTTGACTAACTGCCTTCCTGTAGTCCATCACTTTAAAATTATAAATGGCTGGCGCAGATAGCCCTTCTGTAGCTTTGCGCGAAATTCAACAAACAAACAATCATATATAAATATATTAATTATAATCGTTAGCGATCTAGTGATGTTCACAAAAAATTTGACTGGCTACTAGTTTCATTTACACTTTAGCATAATATTTTAATCGTCTGACTTTCAATTTTGTTATTCTATTTTATAATGACCAAACTATAATGACATATGAATAGCCTCCCAGTGGCACAGCGGTACGTCTGCGGACTTATACTGCTTGAAACCGGGTTTCGATACCCGTGGTGGGCAGAGCACAGATAGCCCTTTGAGTAGCTTTTTTATACTTAATAACAAAGAACAACGACATATGAATATCTAAGTTACCGATACCGCTTCATGCATAGGTTTTTGTGAAAACTTTAACTTCAACATTGTTGATCAGGACGTTTTTTTCATTATTGATCTTATTGCAATGAACTGTCTGGCTTATCAAATCCTTTATAAGGTTGTCCGTCATCTAAAGTTCAAACTCCCTAGTCGCACAGCTGCAGTTCAGTGGACTTATAACACTAAAACACCGGGTTTCGATAATGGTGGTGGGCATAGCATAGATGGCCTATTGTGTAGCTTTGTGCTAAACTATAAAGAAACGAAAACATCTAGAAGCTCAAATCTTTCTGTCGGAACCTATATCTGAGAGGGTGGACATAACAAATTTTAAAGAACCTATATCTGAAAGGGTGGACATAACAAATTTTAAAGAACCTATATCTGAAAGGGTGG
>NW_013670814.1:59853-61674 GCF_000517525.1 Limulus polyphemus | reverse complement strand
CTTTTAAATAACCTATATCTGAAAGGGTGGACATAACAACTTTTAAATAACCTATATCTGAAAGGGTGGACATAACAACTTTTAAAGAACCTATATTTGAGAGGGTGGACATAACAACTTTTAAAGAACCTATATCTGAAAGGGTGGACATAACAACTTTTAAAGAACCTATATTTGAGAGGGTGGACATAACAACTTTTAAAGAACCTATATCTGAGAGGGTGGACATAACAACTTTTTAAAGAACCTATACTTGAGAGGGTGGACATAACAACTTTTAAAGAACCTATACCTGAGAGGGTGGACATAACAACTTTTTAAAGAACCTATATCTGAGAGGGGTGGACATAACAACTTTTAAAAACCTATACCTGAGAGGGTGGGCATAACAACTTTTAAAGAACCTATATCTGAGAGGATGGACATAACAACTTTTAAAGAACCTATACCTGAGAGGGTGGGCATAACAACTTTTAAAGAACCTATACCTGAGAAGGTGGACATAACAACTTTTAAAGAACCTATATCTGAAAAGGTGGACATAACAACTTTTAAAGAACCTATATTTGAGAGGGTGGACATAACAGCTTTTAAAGAACCTATATCTGAGAGGATGGACATAACAACTTTTAAAGAACCTATACCTGAGAGGGTGGACATAACAACTTTTAATATTTTTTTCCCCTTAAAGTAACATTCCATTGGAAGATGAACGTTTGTTCAAAAGCATTGAACTTCAATAGAGATAAAAGATTCGATAAGGGAATATTGATTTACACAAACTCAATATGACAATTAGGCCAATTAAACTGGATATGTCCATCCATGCACGAAGAAGACCAACTAATGCTGGATGTTTTATGTCATGAAATAGATTAGTAAAGGTTTTTAACGTATACTTCCAGAAAAGCTATATGTTTTTAAACAATTCAAGAAGCTTTTGTTCGAAAAGAGAGAGTAAACAAAGATATTAGAAATACTATCAGCAATGAATACTTACTGCGCGAGATGTATCAAATAATTAGTAGACTTGCAGTATAATGTACTGAATTATTTATCTAATATCGTAAAAAATCAGGTCCACTTACATTATCTGTTCTATCCAAATTCAAGTACAAATGGTCAACGCTTAATTTAACACAAGATAGTCAAACACACTTGAAACCCCAGATCTGTCAAATCTGAACGTACTTGTGCAGGTACCGTCGAAACATATCATACGTTTTCTACAATAAATGTCATTGTGTTTACAGATTTGTTTGTTAAGTCTTAACATAACATCAATGTGGGTTATTGGCCCATATTTTGGGTCCAGATTCAACTTGGACTAGTAACTTTGAAAGAGATATACATCCGCAAAACATAAAATTAGTTCCACAATACAATGATATGGAATTAGGCTTACAAATACGTTAGCATTACATATTTTTAGTTTGACAAATTACATACAGTGTTATCAATATGGGTATTTTAAATATTACAAGTTTACTACTAATAAAGCTTATATATCTAGAAATTGTATAATTGTTGGTTGTGAAACATATTAGTACAACTGAATTGTAGTATAGCTTAGAAATCGACTTACATGTTAATATCAGACAATTTATAAGTTAGTACATTATACCACATAATGGGCCCGGCATGGCCAGGTGGTTAGGGCGCTCGACCTTCAATCTGAGGGTCGCGGGTTCGTCACACCAAACATGCTCGCCCTTTCAGCCGTGGGGGCGCTATAATGTGACAGTCAATCCCACTACCAACAAAGAGTAGCCCAAGAGTTGGCGGTGGGTGGTAATGACTAGCTGCCTTCCCTCTAGTCTT
>NW_013670814.1:56448-59843 GCF_000517525.1 Limulus polyphemus | reverse complement strand
TAGAAACCGGGTTTCGATACCCGTGCTGGGAAGAGCACAAATAGCCCATTGTGTAGCTTTGTGCTTAATTACAAACAAACCCTCTATTCTTACACTGCTAAATTAGGAACGGCTAGCGCAGATAGCTTTGCAATATTTTTAACAAAACGTCCCGAAATTTTGTGATGCTCACATTTAAATAGGACCTTTTCTTAATGTTAGTAAAGATCATAATAACGTTCCTGGTTAAAAGAAATACAAAATTTTTGGGACTTTCGAAAATGATTTATAATTACTTGTTTAGAAAAACTAGTGACAACTTTAGACACGTTATATCTATTAGACGATAGATTAGTATACGGACGTCGACGGCGATTTTGCGGTTACAGCAAGTTCTGAGTAAAGGAAATTTTTCTTCGTGTGCTATGTAAAGAATAGATAAATCTAAAAATGTTAGTGTTTTGTACTTGAATATTTTTCCTTCTACTGCGTGGCTGAAGTTGGAGAAAATACTTCTTTTCCCATTTTTCGACAGCTTCGTTAGTCACAGTCCTCCCCCGAAGTGCTAAAATAATACAAATATATAACTTTTCCCCTAGGCCAAAAGTCAAAAGAATATTTATTTATTTCGAATATTAGTGCAAAGCTGCACAAAGGTTATTCATGCTAGCCGTATCTAATTTTTAACGGACAGACTAGAGGGATGGAAGTTAATCAACAATACCCACCGCCAATCCTTCGGATAGTGGGATTTGACAGTCTCTCTTATAATGCACTTAGGGCCTTAAAATGCTAAGCAAGGGCCGTAAACCATGAATCCTTGGGTAGTAATTCCGGCGCGCTAAACACTATTCCACGTCCTACACCATTCTAAAGTAATAAACACCAATAATTGCCGGGTTTGATTGCACGTGGTCGGAATTGCATTGTTGCTGAAAGATGGCTTTCGTGAAATACACATATTCGTCGTAGAATCTGGGATTTTGAAATACCTGTAAATACAGAAGTCGTACAGTATGATGTTTCTATGGTAAGAGCACAGGAGCAAATAAGTGCGACAGAAGAATAAACAAGAATTCATGTGGATTATTCTATAACAAGGATAAAAAGTTACAATTTTTCTGGTATCACACTTCGTTATTGTTCTTAAATGATGACTAGAATCAAAAAATCAAATTATACGTGTAATAGAGGGGAAATTCCAGTGCTCTATTTGATAAAAATGTAGAATTTAATAATGACCGAAAACCAAAACCTAATTTGAGAGAAAAGAAAAGTTATTAGAAAATTAGATTGAAGCTATGCGGAAAACGATTTTGTAGCTTAAATGAAAATATACATAAAAAAAAAGAATTTTGTAACTATGTTTGGAAGGCTATATAACTCATAAATTTAAAAAATATTAAAGATATACTGATATTTAATAATCAAAACTTGTGTTTCAGCTCCATACACAATACTTTCAAATAATATCTAAAATAAACCATTACTATACTCAGATATTCTAAACGAGATAAAAAATCCCCCCCCCCCAGTGGCACAGCGGTATGTCTGCGGACTTACAACGCTATAACCCGGATTTCGAAACCCGTGGTGGGCAGAGCACAGATAGCCCATTGTGTAGCCTTGGGCTTAATTACAAACAAACAGATGAAAAATTATTCTCTGTATTCTCCCTCAAATTACTTGTGTCCTTTCGATTCGTCCATTACAGCACATGAATTATATGAGAGACATTATAATTGTCTAATTACGACAACAGTAAGTTTACGTTATTTTATTGTGCCTAAACAATAAATGTACAATCTACATTACGGTTATTTGTAATGGTAAAAAGTCTTGAATTTTAACTTTTAAGTCTTGTACCGACTTTATATGTGATTATGAATTTATTTTATTTTTTCGATAATGAAAATCTTCAGATAAAAAGCAGGGTCCTAATCAAAATTTTATTATTAAGAAATAATGTAAAACGCAGCTGTTTTTGCCAAATTTTGTTATTGGGCCTTAAACTAAGCTTCATATACTGATTAAGTTTAAGAGTTAAGCCTAAATGCTACGAACTGCACATAGAAATACGATTTTTACGATTTTATTTGTTTAATATACTTCGTCGTCCCGAATCAATGCAATTTTTTAACATCAGTTGTTTTGTAAAATTAGTATGCACTAAAAACAATAATATTGATAATTCTGAGATCGAGAACATGCACTAAAAGTCGACAGTCCACATTATTAATGTAAAATATAATATTGCATTAATTAATCATTGATGTAGTGTAAAATAACATTATTTTTCACTTGCCAACAAGTAATTAACACCGCGATTGAAAAAAAAAAGATATTTAAACCGAGAGCTACTATTATTATATTCTTCTTACGTTGTGAATACTTGATTAAGTACACAAATGTTTTTCTAAAAAAATTATTTTATTTCAGCACATAAACCATTTCTTCATATGTCATACAAACCATTGTTCGTAAGAACCTTACATTCAGGCCTAAACAATAAACAAACTTTCGTTCTTGAGAACCCTACATTTAGGCCTAACCCAATATACAATTTTTTCTTCTTAAGAATCCTACATTCAGGCCTAAACAATAAACAAACTTTCGTTCTTGACAACCCTACATTTAGGCCTAACCCAATATACAGTTTTTCCTTCTTAAGAATCCTACATTCAGGCCTAACACAATGAAGAAAAGGAGCTTTCATTTTACATGCATCTAGCTCGAATAACAGCAACTTTTCTCACAATACATAGCAACATTTTTACATGTTATTTACAGATCCAAACATACATAGATATAATACCATTTGAACTATACACTTTAATTTCCACTAGTATTCGAAGCTTAAGTACACGTTCTACATAGATGCGAACAAGAATTTAAAACATCAATGTTAATCAGTAAAAGCACTTGTTAGTTTTTCGTTCTCACTCTTTTAATACACCACTGCCTTTCACATCAACCTAATGGTTGATCTAAGAATTTTGTCGTACAACCATATTATTTAGGTTACAGAGGGTTGATTCCTTTTGTATTTAATAAGTTCAGTTTCATATCTTATGATCACTTGACGATGATTCTTTTTTTGACACGTTTAATTTCAAAAGATAACGATAGTAACCACATGTTCTGTCTATTTACTTGATAACACAACTACTTTAACCAGCCATCAGAAGGATATTCACGATGATATTATATTTTGCATTGCGAATATCATGGAATTTAAATTCGTTTTAACTATATGACAGCTAAAAGTTTATAGATATATTAATGTTAATCATGTGTGAATACTCTTTAGCCTTACGACTATATTTTCCTTTGTTTGAAAGGCTGCCTTAGCTAAACATATTGTTGTGTCAGCGAGTTCACGTGACTAGTATCACGCCACCCGTTTTCTAGAAATA
>NW_013670814.1:53067-56356 GCF_000517525.1 Limulus polyphemus | reverse complement strand
CGCTAAAGTTTCGTTGGAACGAATTTACGGAAAATTAATTAACGAACGGAGACGTAACAATATCAATGCCTATTATTTTACTCTGGAGTTTTTAATAGCGCCACCTGATAGGAAAGATAACTTAGTTGGGTAATAAAATGATCTACGAATTCGTCAAACTTTTAATTTTCAGGAATAACTACACCATGTTTACAGATTTCGAAAATTTGTTTTCGATTATATCCTGGTAAATTTAGATCTGTGCTATAAATATAATTTACAGAACATGTTTACGTTACAAAAAGTAGTATAACTATTTTGGTAAGATAAATAAACCTGATATCTCACAGTTGTTTTTAGATTGTGTTCATACGCTTAGCAAATCTGTCCATTAGCTTGTTTTATAATTATGTCCGATGGATTATTTTTTTTTCTCCGTCGTTCGTTTCGTTTTAATAAGTCAATCACTCTAATGTTTACCATAATTAACCCCGACGTTTGTTTTCTTGTACACGTTGTAATTACTCTAATCGTTCGTTTATAATTTTATTTCGCAATTAAATCCAATGTTTATTTTATTTTATTGTTCTTTTCTCGAGTGGGAGGCGTTGATTCTGATGTTCTTATAAGTTATTCACGATACACGTCATCTTTACAATGACACAGCCAAGTAAAGATTTCTTGTGAAGCTATACGTGTTACACGTTACCTTTCTGATTAAACGATCAAGTGATAATATTTTAGCGACGAAGAAATCACATTATACATTGAACCAAAATCATTATACTACAGTAACCATGACGACAGGAAGCCATTATCATGAATGCAACTGTAGAGCCCACGCGAAGATGTCAGCGTCTGATATTTCCATTATTCACAAAGAACGGATATAAACAGAAATTACAAACGTTTCTCTTCAACAAGTGTTTAGGTATTTAGATCTATTGTTTTGTACAGATATCATACGTCAAAGGCCCTCTCACGTGGCTTTATTAACACTAGATAACACTAGATAAGTGACTCTTGAACAAGCGGTAATTTAATACAATCAGTCAGATGCGAAACACCTCATTATTTATTATTTTAGTTAATTATTTTGCACGAACAAATACTAAATTATAACGCTTTTAAATGTGGCATATTTCTACGGAAGCTAATATTTTGCGTGAACTTTTGTCTATACTGTACAAACTGTACGTACTTTAGTTCACGTGTTGCAGTCTGTCAAGTGTTCTAGTCATCAGCTTCACATATTTTCATTCGAGTAAATTTCACATAATCCTAAGATCCTATAAGTGAAAACAAAAGAGAATATGCTATAATATGTCAATCACACTACCTCTGCCATATCCAGTGCCGACGAGGCCTTTCGCACAATACCAGAGCTCATCAAGCCGGCGGGGATACAACAGATATAGTAATGTTTTAGGCGTTATATATATATATATATATATATATAGATAATAAACTGACACGAATAATAACTCTTAAGATATGGATCAGATTAAGCGCGTGAATTGTAATTATTATCAACTTTATTTTAAGTCATTTAATTTATTCAATTATTATTATTTTTTTATAGTTATTCTAATTGAATTAATTTTACAATTATTCACGTTTAAGTTGTGTATTTGGCAAGATGCACAATAATGTCTAAGAGACAATTAAAAGTTTTGTGAAAATTTGATATCACTAAATAATTTTCCAAATTTGATATTCCACTTATGTGCACGTTATCAGTATTAGCAGTACTTCAAATTGAATGTTTTAATCGCATGACACGATACGTTTGTTAGTATACATGAGTAGTTTTCTTGAATTAGTTTTGATATGTACGTTTCAAACCGCCTAACTTACGGCAGAAAATATCGTTACCTGCTTGTTTAACAAACTTTATTACTAAGAACGTACCGGTAAGAACATCATATTTAATTAGCCATACTGATAATTAGGTTGATTTTAGTCCTGATCTACAAAGTTAGCTTGCTTTTATCAAAAGTCAATATTAATAATATTGAAGTTGGAAAAACATTCCTATAAGTGACATTTCTTAATTAATTCTCTTTTGGTGTTTATAATAAGAGTTCCAGCTGTGGCTTTACATTTTGGTCTTATTCCACTATATCGTGTTTTGAAAGTCGATTCAGGAGTTGAATTTTATGATACAATTTAAATTAAAGAATAGAATGTTTCACGCAATGATTTGTGAATCACGTGGTACATACGGCAGCCTATTAAGATGGAGTCAGTGTTCACGTTGCTAGTCTTAAACTAAACAAATACATTCTCACATCACAACACAGTTTTTTCCTCTATCGCGGAAGTCATCTTTTAGGTCAATCTTGGACTTATATTTGGACTTCACTAAAGTTGTCTGACGTGGAACAGTCACGTGGTTTTTATTCAGTTTACCTAGGGCTGCGAGTGCCGCCACCTCAAAAGCATCTCTCACGCTACACCCACTTACGCTGGACGATGTTTCAACGTAAGTTGTGGCTCCAATCCGCCTGGAAGCAGCTAAAGCCTAGAGAGAGAGGTTCATAGGTTAGCAACTTATACTACAAACAAACTGATTACACTGTGTAAAAGAATGTATCAAGAAAGTCGATATGCCCAATACATCTTCCTTTGAAAAAGTAAAGATTTGACGTTATGCTTCGAAATTACTAGATTAATTTCCGATATACGAACAAACCAAATTATTAATACATCAACCTAAAAAATTCCTTTGTGAAAATTATATAGCCATAACTGCACATACACAATTTCATTTTTAATCATTTTTCTCTGTTATAAACTGTATTTTATAAATTATTCATTTCAAGGACAGGGGGTTTCTTTGCCACTACAATGCAATATGGTACGAATTTCAAATAAAAACCGGTGTTTATTCTTTTAGTTACTTGGCGTTATCACGTAGTTTGGAAGCCCGTTACACCAGCATGGAAAATTAAGTAAAGCTAGTCACTTAGTAAACTTAATTTTTAGCAACACGTAGATGTATATCAAATCTGCAAAGCTATATTTCACATAAAGTTCTAATTGTTTATTAAGATTAGACTTGTCATGGGGTAGATTACACACACACACACACATATATATATTGTTCAATGAATATTTAGGGGAAAAACTTACTGGTTGATTGTAAACTCACCACGCGGCGCTCGACTCACAATCTGAGGGTCGTGGGTTCGAATCTCCGTCACTCCAAACATGCTCGCCCTTTCAGCCGTGGGGGCGTTATAATGTGACGTTCAATCCCACTATTCGTTGGTAAAAGAGTAGCCCAAGAGTTGGCGGTGTGTGGTGA
>NW_013670814.1:45439-52635 GCF_000517525.1 Limulus polyphemus | reverse complement strand
TTTAAAAGGTCCCAGCCAATATAAAGAAACCCTTCACTAGTCCGATGTTTAAAAGGTTTCAACCAGTATAAAGAACATTTTCACTAGTCCAATGTTTAAAAGGTCCCAGCCAATATAAAGAAACCCTTCACTAGTCCGATGTTTAAAAGGTTTCAACCAGTATAAAGAACATTTTCACTAGTCCAATGTTTAAAAGGTTCCAGCCAGTATAAAGAACCTTTTCACTAGTCCAATGTTTAAAAGGTCCCAGCCAGTATAAAGAACCCTTTCACTAGTCCAATGTTTAAAAGGTCCCAGCCAGTATAAAGAACCTTTTCACTAGTCCAACGACTCAGCTTCTGCTAGAATAACATTCAGAGACGACCTGATGGGCCATAACATTCAGATACACTTGGATATCGTTTGTATTTCTAAATGAATCAAATGACTCAGCTTCTGCTAGAATAGCATTCCTCATACTACTAAACCAAATCCAGTAACTTTCACTGACGAAGTAATGCAAGCAGAGTCAAGTGCCTCATGAGATTTGTTTGATATTTTTTACTCTGTCGTCAGTAACAAAAAAAGGGGGGGGGGTAAAAGCGACTCACCAAACCACATCCGCTTCCAGTCATTCATTGTCCACAGTTTGTGCTTTAAGTACCATATAAGCCAGGCTCATCTGTTTGCATCTGAGATAAGCGGTTTTCGCTGGTTGTGCCATATGACAGTTTTTTTTTATATAATGTTCTTCTCTTGGTACAGTTGGAGATGTGGAATCCGAACCACTGTTGAAGGAACTGGTTTGTTGTAACTTACATAACTCTTTAATCGTTTTCTGTTTTTTATGTTTTTTCCTGTTTCTTACCAGCGGTTGGCAGCCAGAGTTCGTTTCATTGATATCCCCTGACGACAGAAGTTTTTTTAAGAACAAATATAAAAAAAGATTTTTGATAATGACATTTTTACTAGATGGGCTCCTAATGCTCCTTTGAAAGTTGGAGAGTTTCTTGTCATTAACTACTGTCTTTCAGACTAATAACTACACGACCATATCTTTTCATTTATATGACTTAAACAAGCATCTAACATATGACATGATGGGACTGTTTTCCATGCCTAAATAAATGGGACATTCTACAAAAATTTAGTACATTAAAGTTCGTGAGTATTTTATGCCTAATTGTTATTACAACATTGAACTACGTTGATATGATCTTTAATTTCCAAACATATTTCCAACTGTGCTGTCACGGCATGGCCAGGTGGTTAAGGCACTCGATTCGCAATCTGTGGGTCGCGGGTTCGAATCCCCGTCACACCAAACATGCTCGCCCTTTCAGCCGTGGGGGCGTTATAATGTGACGGTCAATCCCACTATTCGTTGGTAAAAGAGTAGCCCAAGAGTTGGCGGTGGGTGGTGAAGACTAGCTGCCTTCCCTCTAGTCTTACACTGCTAAATTAGGGACGGCTAGCGCAGATAGCCCTCGTGTAGCTTTGCGCGAAATTCAAAACAAACAAACAAACAAACCAACTGTGCTAACCATTTACGTATATCAGGGTCCTCTGAAACAACCTTAAATATTTACAATGTTAATGAACAATTACAGCACACAATTATCCCATTTATGAAATACAAACACTCAATAAACCCATAAATTATACATGAGATTTATAAATTTTTTTAAACTTCATTTTCCTTATCCCTAAATTGTCAAAGACCGCGTGTAACGTATGTTGGGTAAAGCTAGAAAGCTCATTCTGAACAATTTTTTGGTGTTGTTGTTGTTAAAGCTGTAAATCGATAACCGGTCGATAACAACTTCCACATTTACATCTGTCTTATGGAATTTTTAAATCTATCTATTCGCTTCATATGACATACAAGTAAGTGTGTTTGTGTGTGTGATTGAATAAATTGAATAATAAGATTTTTGTGACATAGGGATTGAAAACTTAGATGTTAATCATGGGTTATTTTATTTGGTCATTGATCAATTTCAAGGCAAAGTTCAATGTCATTTATTTATCTTGGTAATTTATAAATATTATTCTGAGTACCTATTACAAATTTATTTAGGTGACTCTAAGAAACACCAGATTTCAGTTGTGAATTGAGCAATTCATCAAAAACACACAAATTTCAAACAAGTAACCTGAAAGAGAAAAATAAAATGTGGTAAAAGTTAGATTTAAAAAAAAACAATAAGGCTTCAGTCAAGTGAACTTAGAAATCGTGTATTGAAAAACCTGAAAAGACTCGGTAGGTTTACTGACAAGTTCGTCCAAACTCGGCATTTACTGACCTGTTCTGAGCTTACGGGGACCTTTTTAACTTTTGCTAGAGAGGTCAAGGTGTCACTGTCCGTACGGAGGTCACTTTGGCAGCCACACAAGATAACCGGTACATTGGAGGAATGATCTCTTACCTCCGGGTGCCACTGAAATACACATATAGAAAAAAACACACAAGAAACGACACATGTAGTACGGTTTCAGCTCAACACATCTAAATGGTTATTTCTGTAAACAAAATCAATAAATGCCCATTATATTCTACTATGTATTTTGTTCCTTTATAAAAATTCTTCCTTTCATAAAGTGTTGAAACGTGTACATAAAGTACATTCTTTAACGTATATATTTAAGAGTACTGAAAAAAAACAACAACATTGTATAACATTATCTCTGGTGAGATGACTTAGTGCTTTATTTCCTTTTGTTGATGTTCGAGATTATTTAAAGAGTGGTAACACTAGTTTGGTGAGGCCAGGTGGTTAGGGCGCTTGACTCGCAATCTGAGGATCGCGGGTTCGAATCCCCGTCACACCAAACATGCTCGCCCTTTCAGCCGTGGGGGCGTTATAATGTGACGGTCAATCCCACTATTCGTTGGTAAAAGAGTAGTCCAAGAGTTGGGGGCGGGTCTAGTCTTACACTGCTAAATTAGGGACGGCTAGCGCAGATAGCCCTCGTGTAGCTTTGCGCGAAATTCAAAACAAACAAACAAACAATTCTTCCACTGATGAATTGTCTTATCAGCTACTGACCGTATGAAATTATGTAATCATTTTGCAAGCAAAGAGGTTGACGACAACTTTGAGACTCCGTTTACGTCTAGATGATATGAACAAAACATCAATGTATGTATTACAGGCTTATATTAATTACGAAAAAATAATTATTTGCCTACGCAAATACTAAGCATCTTGACAAATAGTAAAACACAATTTGCCTGAACGCTGGTTTGGCGTTGAGTAAAAGCTGAGTATAAGTGAAGGCAAATATATTTTGTTTATTCGTCGTTAAGCACAAAAAAGGGCTATTTGTGCTGTGCCCACCACGGGTATCAAAACCAGGTTTTTAGCGTTATAATTCTTCAGACTTATACGGCTGAGCCACTGGGTTGTTGTTGTTTGAAGTTAAGCACAAAGCTACACAATGGACTATTTGTGCTGTGCCCACCAGGGGTATCGAAACCCGGTTTCTAGCATTATAAGTCCACAGACATACCGCTGTGACACTGGGAGCTAAGCAAATAGCATAAAGCATATCTGAATATTGCTTTAAATTAAACATCATTGTTTTTTATCTGTCTACGAACTGAAAATCATTATCTCAGTAAAATTCGTTATCCTAGTAAATTAAGGACAAATGTTACACAGAGAAGTAATAAGTTTATTAAACGCAAAATTACTTCTGAAAACCAGATTATTATTTTCTGTGAGAATTTACATGGATCTGGAGTTACAGATAATTGCAAATTATTAATCCATTTAATTACATTTAAAAAATGAATTTAAAAATTAGTTAACTGTCATGTAAATGTATGCATCAATTAAGATTTCTTCGCAACATTGCTTACACAAAATAAATTCCAAATCCGTGTGCAAGCATTTAGTAAATGTTTAGGCATATTGTCAAATACAAAATAAGTGACCATGTTTTACTATTTGCCAAGGTATTTATTATTTATTCAGACAAATAATGATTTGCCTAAAATTACTACTCTTCTGCCACATACTTACAATAGATAAAATGAAAATGGAATTATGAAAATGCAAAGCTTAAATCAGTTTTGGAAATTTTTCATTCCTATGACGCTTAAAAAAAACAATCTCGCGCCTTCATGGTGATTGTAAAACTACTTTGCGATGTTTTTTGTTGTTGCTAAGTGACACATGTAAAACTTGAGGAGTATCATATTATTTTGTTACTTCATACTACTTCGAATGATATGTTTTAACACACAATATAATTACATATTTCAACAGTGAATTACGAGGTTTGCCATGCCCTCTTTTTTTTTTTCTATTTTAGTTGAAGGCTGTTAAAGAAACTAATTCCTTTCGAAACAGTTACATTCGAAAGACATGCACAGCTCGCGAGAGAAATGTTCAAGCGCGACAACAGTTTGCTGAATTATTTATCTGTTGCTGAATATCTATTCCGTCGTGGTATGACAAAACCAAATGGTGAACGACGGGTGTATCAAACAACGATCGATACTTCACCATGTGATCTATATTTTACTGTCGTTGGTTAGAACGGTGGGTGGAGTGTGTGAACTTCTGTCTATGTTAGTGTGAAAGCTCAATATGTAGTGTGATTTATAAGAGTCAATGAAAACATTGCTGATATGTATTGGGTTTCAAAAAATACAAAACTATATATTATCGACACCATGGAATTAAAGATATCATTGCTAAACAATGTCATAAAAAACATAGAATAAATAATATATACTAAATGGCTAAGTAAGACACCAACTTAATATTAAATAACTCTGATAAATATTGCTCCCCCAGTGGCACAGCGGTATGTCTGCGGACTTACAACGCCAGAAACCGAGTTTCGATACCAGTGGTGGGCAGAACACAGATAGCCAATTGTGTAGCTTTGTGCTTAACTTCAAACAAACTGATAAATATTAAACTTAACCTGCTCATAAGAAGCTGCTATAAAACGGTTGTGGAAGTGTTTTCGGATGATTATAAGGGACAATAAAAAACACAAAACTAGCATCGAACTATTTTGATTATTACTAAGTCATGTTAAGAACTGTAATATTACAAGTTTCATATAATAACTTTTGTTCGTAAAGTACCAAGCTAGTGCGGGCGTCCTCTGATAATTAGCTCAAAAGTTTTTCGACATTGGCTAGAGGAAAGGTTTTCTGACGATTACTTGAAACTGTAAGGTTGTTTTGTTTATAATTTTGAGTTGATAGACTAGAGGGAGGCATCTAGTTAGTAACATCCACCGCCAACACTTGGACTACTGTAATCGAATAATGTCATTCTTACAACGCACCCACGACCCCAAAGTATGAAGTGCGATTTTGCAGCAACGGAACACGAACCATGGATCATTGGACACACAGTTCTGCATGCTAACCTGTCAGTCACGCCTGTCTTTTAGGACTGTTAAACATGGACTAATGGACGGATTCTTGGATGGTTACGACGTTTGTGACTGAGTCCTTTGACCATGACTTGGTTATTTTGAACATTACACAAGAGGTAAGATTTTCTGATGACTAAAGACGTATTTTAGCATCGAACTATTAATAGGTTCTCTTTTTTAACAGTGGACTAGTTTTTTGATGAGTGCTTGGGTAATCGGACTGGCAAATGGTTCTCTGATGATCAGTGAGGTCTTTTACACGTTGGGCTTGTGAAAAGATTCCCTGAGAAGGAGTTTTCTTATAGTAATTGGTTATTTTGAACATTAGACTAGCGATAGGAATCTCTGGTAAATATTGTCTATTTTCGGTGATAAAAGTGAGGGTGAACCAGTTTGTTTGTAATTAAGCACAAAGCTACACAATGGGCTATCTGTGCTCTGCCCACCACGGATATCGAAATCCGGAATCCAGCGTTGTAAGTCCGCAGACATATCGCTGTGAACCAGCTAAGGAATAAGAAGTGATCCCTAGCTATATGTAACAATGGGTCTAGAGGAGCTGAAACAATTTTATAGGGTAAATGACTGTTTGTTGAGGAAAACTAATGAGGAGCATACCATTATATGTGAAACTGGGCTTTACTCGGGTCGGACTCGAAATGCGACTAACTATTTACAATTAGGTGAATCTGGGAGCGATGGGCGTGGCCAATCTTTTACCTTGTAAGTAAAGTAGCCCAACGTCATACGATCTGGTTGTCATCAAAACAGATGGTGACTTTTTCTTCTTTGAGATAAAATATGTAGTTTATAAAATGTGGCAATGGATATTTGAGTTTTTAACGTTTTTTATGAGGAATGATCTAGTGGTCTCACCAGCTTTAGATCTCCACTTTAACCAATGGCTATATTAAAGAGACCACAAAAGAGCGCTTATAATTTTTGCTGGAATAATGAAACATATGTTACTTTGGATTAATAAAAGGCTCGCTGATGACTAATTGGGGGGGGGGCATCTTTTAAACATAGTCCTTGTTAAGAGGTTTCTTATTATTGCTGGAGCTGGTCTTATAGATGTTGGGCTAGTGAAAGGGTTCTTCGATAATTTTGACATCAAATTATTGAAGAAATTTTCTATTACTTGTGATATATTTTAATCATCAAATTAGAAGAAGGGTTCTATGGTGATTGTTGAGATACTTTAACACTTTGATTCATTTAGAAATACAAACGATATCCAAGTGCATCTGAATGTTATGGCCCATCAGGTCGTCTCTGAATGTTATGGTCCATCAGGTCGTCACTACAATACTGCATTTCCACCCGATTGACAATAGTACGGAATCCATTGTGCTTGTATCGTTTATATAACATGTCAATGTCACCACTCATTTTTCTTAACCATCACAGTTACCTGATCTCAATTCGATTAGACATCTTTGGAATGAACCTGAACATCGAATTCATCACCGTAATCTTCTGACGAAAGGTGGGCTGAAATCAAACAAGACACCTTCCAGCACCTATTGGAGTTTTTGCTACTCTGACTTCACACTATTACGTAGGAGATGGCGACAGTCCTAATAAAATGGCCAAACAGTCATATACTAGCATAATATAACACACAGATACATACATACGTACATAGTATAGGTGTGCGCATGCACACATATACGTACATACACACACACACACATATGAATATCCTTCGACAAATATAAATATAGAAATTATCTTAAGTGCGTGGTGAGTTTGTTTGTTTTGAATTTTGCGCAAAGCTACACGAGAGCTATCTGCGCTAGCCGTCCCTA
>NW_013670814.1:37926-44508 GCF_000517525.1 Limulus polyphemus | reverse complement strand
CTGGCTGGGACCTTTTAAACAGTGGACTAGTGAAAGAGCTCTTTATACTGGCTGGGACCTTTTAAGCATTGCACTAGTGAAGGGGTTTTTTGGTGATTACTAGTCTTTAAACATTTAGTTAGTGGAAATTTACTTGACGATTTCTGGGATCTGTTTGTTAAGCGCAAAACTACACAATAAGTTCCCTACGTTTTGCACACTGCATGGATCGAATCCCCAATTTTTGCGTTTTAAGCTCTCAAGCTTAGTGCCAAGACACTGGTGAACCTAAGATATATTAACTATTGAAATTGTAAAAAGGCCTTTGGTAAAAAAAGAAAGAATATTAGTGGGAAATGTTTCATATAATTACTATGACTTTTTGAAACATCAAATATTTTTCTAATTCTTATTACGAGAACGTCAATCCTAGGAATTTAGAAAAGTGTTTCTATTGGTAGAGAAAAAATGCTTTGTTGTATAGAATAAAAATAATTGTGCAATTCTATGAAAAGTCAGCAAACATCGTTGATAACAGGTTGAAAGGTTTATTTATTTTTTGAACTTGGCAAACATGATACACGACTATATATGAGATCCCTAGAGTGTTGGGTGAAATGAGCCATAAATCCACTGAATAGAATTTATGTGAAATATTTCGTTGTTCAAGGTTCAGATCTCTCAAAATTTCTGTATAAAGACAAATAATTTGAATTCTTTACAGTAAAGAAAATAATTTACACAGCATTACGAAAACTTTGCGCTACAAATAACCGTATAGTCAACCATATTCTTCATTGGAAGCCTGGTACGTATTACGAATCTTTTAGTTGTTGTTTTTGGCAGATCTTTATCATATAAAGTGAAGTTTACAATTGGTTTTCAAATACATTTTCTTTACGAAGTAGTTTTAGCTAGTGATATTATTCATGATTAAGTAGACTGTTGCATATTAATGTAATAGTTGCTTCTATATCCATAGTAATTTGGACAGATAGGAAAGTTGAAACCATTGATCTGGATAGAATTCCAGATAGTGTTTGTTTGTTTGTAATTAAGCACAAAGCTACACACAATGGGCTATCTGTGCTCTGTCCACCACGGGTATCGAAACCCGGATTCTAGAGTTGTAAGTCCGCAGACTCCTGCAAATTAGGTTGATCTGTAAATTCAGAATAAGGTTTATATTAAATAAAATGATGTGGGATTTATGTTGGCCAAATTCCTGTTTTAGTTCATGACATAGAATAAAAAAAAATAGTAAGTTGTTTCCCAGACTTATGCAATTTACAGAAATGTTTGTTGTTATTGTTTTTCTAAGTGCTAAGTAGATGGATCGTTTAAGATGATTACATATATATCGTGTTACCTGAATTCAGTGATCCAACTGGAGTATATTTCAAAAGATTAAACCCTGCTATCTAATCATAAGGCCAGTAAATTCCAAGATATTTTTATAGTGTAATTTTTAACTTGAATTTATTTATACTTTATTTTTTTTACTCATATAGTAGTTTGGAATAATCACTAGTCCGAGTAATAAACGATTAGTCCTTGTAATTAATTTAACAACTAGATAGCTTTATGGACTTTTTGTTTCACAAAATCCGAAATTTTGGTTAATGATTTATTATCACAACATGACTAATTATTGTTTAAGAGTTTAATTAACAGAGTAAATAAGCATTTATAATGAAATATGGCTTTTTTACACTTTTCAAAACTTGTACGTTTGAATTATATTTCTATCTTTATTTGTACGATTAAAACTATGACTGTATATAGAAAGAACAGAAACTACGAGGAAATGTTTTGAGGAAAAAACTAAACCAAGATTTGACAAAACAAAACAATAACTACATCGTTAAAAATGGTTATTCTGTATTTTCGCTACATAGACAACTAAATATATTTTAATCAATATCTTAATAACCAAATAACACTTTACGTTGTAGAACTTACTCTGTAAACAGTGTTATCTAAAGTGTCTGGATCACTGATGAGAAAACACAAAAAGAAGACGTTGGCATCTTTATACGCTAGAGGGCGCACAGTGTTATAGGCATGGGCACCTACATGGATAGAAACATAACTATGTCAAAATAATTTTTCTCTAGTTTTGAAAACGTTGTAATAAAATATTAATTAGGTTATTCTATTAAATATAACTATGTCAAAATAATTTTTCTCTAGCTTTGAAAACGTTGTAATAAAATATTAATTAGGATATTCTATTAAAAATACAACTTCTTGAGAGTACGGTCCATGTTTCAATTCGCTTGATACTCTAGAAAGCTGTAAAATGGCTATTAATATTCATACAATAGCAAGTATTACACTTCTCTCGTTAAACGTCAAAATTAAATAACAAAAGTTCTTTATATAAAAATGATTTTAACTTAAAAATATCAAACTAATCTTAATGGTTAGTTTAATGACCTTTGTTTAAAGTATCATTCTTGCCCTGTCAGTACTATTTTAGGCCTAACATTTAATTTAATGACTTTTCTTTTGTACAGATCGTTATTATCCATTCAGATCTGACGCTTACTGAAATGGAGAATGAAACTTCTTTAACGTAATACAAAAACGCAAGATTATATTAACATATATAACACATACATATATGTCGTCATATATTTTATACATTTTCAGTTTAAATCCGCGATAAAAGGTTTACGCGCCTTCAAAATCAGGTACAATCTCGAACTTCAGATAAAAAGAATTATAAACATAAATATATGAAAATGGTCATAAATGATTATTTATATTTCTAATTGCTCCATACGTCTAATGATAATCTATCAATAACTAAACTGTGTTTCAGTCTTTAATATGAATATGATAAAATGTTTTAATTTTTATAATATTCATTCTATGTCACAGATTTATTGTCCGAAATTCGTTAAAACAATATCTAAAAAAAAATCAGTAAGCGATTTTGTAAAATCTTCCAAGTTCATGTTCATAGCATTTTCTTTATTACTTCGCTTAAAAAAAAAGAAAAAGAACATTTATGTGAAATAGATTGGACTTAATTGTTCTTCCTTGTCTGAATCAAAAGAAGAAGCTGCTAATGATAATAAACAGCGATATTAATGATCGATAAACCAGTCACATCTTGTAGCATTTTTTTATGAGAAACTTTTGGAATTACGTTAAATTAATAGACAAACAAGAAAGAATAAGCTTACGTAAGAAAGTTTGTTCAAATAGGAGAGCTATCCACTGTGTGGATTTCCTGAACAGGATTCTCACCTACAACAAAGCACGTTTTCTGAGCCGATGTTAATTACATATAATGACCTAAAGCCTGTACAGTGGTGAGCAAATGTACGTTTTGATCATTTAGATTAAAGTTGGGTTTAAAGTAACGTGATCATAGTTTAATCAGCCATGAGCAAACAAATACCCGAAGTAAGGTCGCACCTACCGGGAGAAACAAAAACTAACCTTATATTGTGTGAACAACATGTGCTGGTATTATATGATATTACTTGTTATTATCCACAGATTTGTTGTTTCCTATTTCAAACTATGAATTTCGTGTATGCATGCCTAAAGCGTTTACACAAGATTGTATTTTTATAGGCTTCAATGGTTAAAGTACTAGCCTTAACCGTTTTTGTAAAAATTGTCATTATTATTTAAAATTTTATTGGTAACACAGGCCTGCGGTGGTTTTATTATCTTGAAAGTTTTACATGTTCTACAGTAATTCCTGTACGCTGAAGCCGTAAATGATATCCATTTTTCTCTATCATGTACAGATTTTTCACAAAACGTTATAACGTTTTACATAAAAGAAAGACGTAGTTTTGAGACTGAAAGTCGTAGATTTCACAAAAAAAAAATCGGGTTGCATATTCGTTTGACATCAATGTTTTTCCCTTTTTTCAGTTTGTTTGCATTTTTCTAAACAAACATAATAATAAAAATGTTCATTGTGATAAACAAAATAATAATATTATCTAAGTAAGAGTTTTTCTTCTTTCCGATTTGTAAAAGAATTCTTACGTGATAGACAAAAATGAATATTATTTTCGAAATCTGCGTAGCTGAATTGTAGAACAACCGTTATTAAAACCAAAACAACTTTTATGAAGTTTAAATTCACAGGCCTGTGTAATTCATCAACCTTCAATTTGGTACTACGCGTACAACATGTATAATTTCGTTATAATGATAATTCACTAACCTTCAACGTGTGTGTGTGTGTACGACGTATTATTGTTATTTAGAATTATATTGAAAACACGTATACACAGTGTGTTATTTTTTTTATTATCACCCTCAATGATATTTCTAGTATTAATGGTGTCGGTAAAATCTGTTCTTATCGCCAAGCATGAGATTCATTCCTACATTTTGCATGCCCATCTTGTTTTAAGCTGATTCCAGAATGGACATCTGTCTGTTCGCGGTATCGCGCTTAGCAACTGCTTTCACATTGAATACAATATCTACCGGATATAAGTACGAGTAATACGATAAAATAAGTACAACTATGATATGCTCTTATGAAATAACTTTTCTCTGCCTTACTCAAACAAGAGAAACACCAATAAGATAAAATTAAAGATTCGAAAATTACCACTAGGAATCATTTAGGTTAAAAACGACAAGAATAAAACAAATATTATATGAAAAACTTTTTTCTGCGCTTTGATAAATAGGAATTTAGAAATAAGGTTGTTTAAGATAAAGCTGGGGTTTTTGGAGTCGTTGTATTTCCAGTCCCATATAAAAGTGAAACTATAGTGGAAAAGACATATATTTTGTTCTGAAGAAATATTCAGAGGTCTTTCTAAAACAAAGAATCAAAACAAATACAAGTCTTAGCTCAAATAAAGTTATAGACAAATTTCATGATAGCTATTTTAATATGTAGAGCTTATATTTCCTTTACATAAAGCTTTTTATGTTCATATCTGCAGCAATGAGAATCTCGGGAAGGTTTGATTGAATAGTTGAACAAAGTGTTAGATGTCCATATACGCCACTAAAATATCATTAACTTTAGTTTGGTTAAAGTTTGTGACTTCAGCGGAAAATGAGTATTTATAGCATGCTTCATTCTCAATGCCGCTGTTATAAATTTAACCAAATGGCTCAAACAGTGGTTTTGTTTGTTCAGATGGCGCTTTGAATGTCTCAGAATAGCAAAGCATTGATTGGAAAAAAAAAGGTTGTCAGATTCCACTTGACACCTAAAAGAAAAAACACCAGAAAAGATGCCAGAAAAGCTAGCGGATCCTACTTGACAATCAAGAAAAGAGGGCCTGAAGTATATAAGAAGTGTTAGAAAGATGGCAGAAAAGCTAATATATCCTGCTTTACAACCAAGAGAAAAGGGACTAAAACATATGAGAAATGTCAGAAAAGCTAGCAGATCCTATTTGACAACCAAGATAAGAGGGCCTAAAGCATATGAGAAATGTTAGAAAAATGCCAGGAAAACTAGAATATCTTACTAAACAACCAAGAAAAGAGGGCCTGAAGTATATAAGAAGTGTTAGAAAGATGGCAGAAAAGCTAATATATCCTGCTTTACAACCAAGAGAAAGGGGACTAAAACATATGAGAAATGTCAGAAAAGCTAGCAGATCCTACTTGACAACCAAAATAAGAGGGCCTAAAGTTTATGAGAAGTGTTAAAAAGATGTCAAGAAAGATAGTATGTTCCGCTGTCATCTAAGAGAAGTGAATCGATAGGCGATATTAAATATTGCAATGATGTTTTGTGTTCTTGTCCAGTTGTTAAGCAGAAAATGGATATTTAATACGGCAGTGATGTTTTGTGTTCTTATCCAGTTGTTAAGTAGAAATGTGATATTTAATACTGCAATGATGTTTTGTGTTCTTGTCCAGTCGTTAAGCAGAAAAGCGATATTTAATACTGCAGTGATGTTTTGTGTTCTTATCTAGTCGTTAAGTCCAAATGCGATATTTAATACTGCAATGATGTTTTGTGTTCTTGTCCAGTCGTTAAGTCCAAATGCGATATTTAATACTGCAGTGATGTTTTGTGTTCTTGTCCAGTCGTTAAGCAGAAAAGCGATATTTAATACTGCATTGATGTTTTGTGTTCTTGTCCAGTCCTTAAGTGGAATAGCGATATTTAATATTACATTGATGTTTTGTGTTCTTGTTAAGTTGTTAAGTAGAAAACAAGGCCACAAAAGCATAAACTATACGTGTGGTGTTTTGAGTTGTCTTTTACTAACCACAGTGAATCTATATTTTTATAGGAATTGAAGAATATGTATTACTGATGTTAACTTTGATTGCAATTCATATTTATTTTTAGAATTTTATAAAACATAAACTGCCCGAATTTTCAATATTTTCAGAACTGACATAAATAAATCTTTACGCTTCGGCCGTCAGACATCACGTATTTGACAGCAGTAAAATGTCATTCCTGAAAATTCTTCTATTTCAAGAAACTATTGAAATCCACCGCAGCATAAATATTTTTTTTTTTTAATAAGTTTACTTAGTTGTTAATATTTTGAATAAGTTGACTTAGTTGTTAATATTTTGAATAAGTTGACTTGGTCGTTAATATTTTGAATAAGTTGACTTAGTTGTTAATATTTT
>NW_013670814.1:35216-37075 GCF_000517525.1 Limulus polyphemus | reverse complement strand
TATATATATATATATAGATATATATTGTTTTTATACTTCTTAGAAACGCTTTCTGACTTTCTGAGATGAGTCGTGTTACAAGTTGATGATCTGACCTTTGCTTAGCAGATTTATCGAGTTCTTAATATATTTCCATTTGTCGATAAATTGCAGTTTTAGTTAATACTAAATATATTTGATTTTAGCAATGAGACTCTAATGCAGATTAAAAAAACAACAACTACTATCTCATCCATATGTTGAATATTATTGTATAATATATAGATGTTTTTGTAGCTGGAACCACTACACAGCGCCCAATCCCTTGTTTCCTTGTTGACAATGGACAGAGTTGTAAAGATTTACACTTTAAAATATTCTCCAAGTTTGATCTTTATCCACCAAGTAGTTTTGTGAATAATTAACCATTTTCTCAGTTATTTAGAATATTCTCCAAGTTTGATCTTTATCCACCAAGTAGTTTTGTGAATAATTAACCATTTTCTCAGTTATTTAAAATATTCTCCAAGTTTGATCTTTATCCACCAAGTAGTCTTGTGAATAATTAACCATTTTTTCAGTTATTTAAATATTTTCCAAGTTTGATCTTTATCCACCAAGTAGTTTTGTGAATAATTAACCATTTTCTCAGTTATTTAAAATATTCTCCAAGTTTGATCTTTATCCACCAAGTAGTTTTGTGAATAATAAACCATTTTCTCAGTTATTTAAAATATTCTCCAAGTTTGATCTTTATCCACCAAGTAGTTTTGTGAATAATTAACCATTTTCTCATTTATTTAAAATATTCTCCAAGTTTGATCTTTTATCCACCAAGTAGTTTTGTGAATAATTAACCATTTTCTCAGTTATTTAAAATATTTTCAACGACTGCGATTTCTACTCAGTAGTTTATTTCTAATAAAGTAGACTTGAGGTGAATTCTACAAAATCCTGATGAATACAGATTATCACCACCGGCTCGTTTGTAAGTGTACCTACTTACTCAGTCTTTTAACGTTTTAGAAACGCCTCAGACAACTAACCAGATAGAACAGACTTGTTTTGTATTAATTACTCTTGAGAATACGTATGCGTGTAGTTTTTTTTATCAGGATAAATTTCAAGCCATTTAAAGAGGAAAAAAAACATAGAAATAGTTATAGAATATCCTTCTCACTTTGGAACATCAGAAACTTTGCTAAAAAAAAGATGTCATTTTATATGAATATTCGGAAGTTGTTTGGTTAGAAGTTTTGTGCAAAACTACACAATGGGCGTCTCTGCTAGCCGTTTCTAATTTTGAACTGGAGTGAATGCAGCTAGTCAACAGCGCCCACCACCAAATGTTTGACTACTCTTATCTGACCGCATAGTGGGATTGGTCATTAGTTTTACAGCACAACCAAGGCCACAAGGTGCTGGGCGCGGTTTTTCGGCAAGGGAATGTGAACTAGGAACCATTGGATTCACAGTCGAAGTACGTTAACTCCAAGCCCATGCCTGGCCCACATTCAAAAGCACTTATCCAACGGTTATAATCCTAACGAGTTGATAACTGATATCAAATGCTACCAGGTTAAATACTTTTTTTTTTACTGAAGCTCTTTTTCCCGAAACCCGGAATTTTGCTCAGCTACACTTCTTTTTACATCAAACATTTTAATGAACAACAACCTTGATTAAATCTCTAATAGCAATTTTATTTACTCGAAAAGTTGGAAGGAAAATAGGTGTGACAGGTTATAGAATTAATACTTTCCATTTTACATGTGTATAAATGTGTGTTTATTTGTATTAAAATAAATGTTTAATTATATACACCGTTAGTTTAAGTTTGGTCATTACGAATTGTGCCCGGCATGGCCAGGTGGATAAGG
>NW_013670814.1:32685-34334 GCF_000517525.1 Limulus polyphemus | reverse complement strand
TATGTGGTTAAGCTTCAGGCGAATGTAACATTAACTATAAATGAAGATGTATGTGGTTAAGCTTTAGGTGAATGTAACATTAACTATAAATGAAAATGTATGTGGTTAAGCTTTAGGTGAATGTAACATTAACTATAAATGAAGATGTATGTGATTACGTTTATAATCAGTTGCCACAATACAAACTTGGATAATTAAAAAAAACAGAAGAAAAATAAGTGTATTTGTTTTTATAGAGTTAACTCATAATCAAAAGGAAAATTATTGTTTATTTTTTCATGTTTGATGAACAGTTTGTTAGGTAGTAATGTTTCAGTGATTATTAAGACGTTTTAATTTATCAACTAAACCAACCCTATCTAAATACATTGCTTACGTGATAATTGTGATGCTTATAACAACGATCCATTCTTCCCATTTTCATTTAAACTACTTTTTTGTCATTACAGAAGCATGCTTCATGGAGATTGTATCTTGTGAAAAATAAAATCTTGAATGACTGTCCAATTAAGGACCTTTAAAGAGAACCATACGTTTCACAAAAAGCGCTGTTATAGCTATAATTTAACATAATTGACATATACTGAAAGATTTACAAGAACGAAGAATTAGATAAAGAATAACGCAGATTTCCTTTTTAAGTATCTTATGAAAGAAATTTGAATCATTGTGTATCACTACTGCTAGATATCTAGACAGAGAGAGATAGCATTGGATCATTAGAGTAACACAGATAAATGAAATTAGTTGCAATGAAAAACGATATTACCCATTTATTTGTTCATATGAGTCACTACATTCTTTCTTTTACTATATAAACTTTAAAAAATTTGGGGTTGGATGTTCTAATAAATAACACAAAAATCTTAAATTTCACACAATTTATAACATAACATATTATTACAGTATTCATAGCTACCTCACTAAAAGTTTTGCATAAGCTTTAATGAACTCATTATTATATACTTAAAACATGGTATACATTGTGCGATGGTCAGGGTGACTTTGTAGGAAGAAGTAGTGGAAAAAATAGTGGCAGTAGATGTGCTTTCTGTTACCCGCTTTCAACACCAAGCTCTTAATGCCCTTCCACAGTATTTCACGTGGTTAATTAATTGACGGCCATTGACCACAGAAGTGTGTTACGGGCCGAAGTTGAGAGGTCACAGGTCATGGTAGAAAGTGGGTATAACTCAGGAAATGGCTCTTCATATCAGCCTTGTGGGGCTATTGGAGTAGAAACTTTAGCTAAGTTCATGTAGTATTCCAGTAGTGACGGCATTTTTTCATAGCCTTCATCCACAGAAATCGCTAGCGTTCTATCTCAGATATATAAGACGTTTGTGTGTCCCCCCCAGTGAGTATGTTGTTTTATAGAAAATTAAATTGTTCTTTTTGTTTTTGGTGTAAGGACGTGGCGCCATCTATGAATGTAGTTAACGTTAACTTACGTCAAAGATAATAAATGCTCAATAACAGCAATAATAGGATGTGGAGGGGGGCCTGTGAACCGCCATTAACATACATCTTGTTCCAAGCTATAATCTCACAAAGTTTGGTGGAGATTGGCCCAGCGACCTAGAAGTAGTTAGATAATGGACAAACAGACACACAAATTTTTGTGCTTTATATATATACACACATATATA
>NW_013670814.1:30145-31859 GCF_000517525.1 Limulus polyphemus | reverse complement strand
CCCTCTAGTCTTACACTGCTAAATTAGGGACGGCTAGCGCAGATAGCCCTCGTGTAGCTTTGAGCGAAATTCCAAAAACAAACAAAAAAACAAACATACGTATACATGTGAGAATGTAATGTGATTTGTCCGTATTAGGCATGTGTGGTCGATACAGAGTTATCACGCCTACACTCGGAAAATGAATATCGAGAAATTTTCGGTGTTTCGTAGATAGGGTGACGTCACATGCTGCTTTTGGGATGGGTATGTAACAATCCTTTCCGACACAAAATATTCGCACAAGATGTGTTCAGACCAGAGATTTAGAATTTGCAAGACGAGGCTACCACTTGTATTTAGTGGCATTGTCAAACAAAGGAGTATAAATAGACTTGGGGCCAAGGACCATCTGTACGGAAACTTGCAAACGATGGTAAGTAAGCAAAGCGCGTCGTGTTGTAACAGGTTAGATCTTACGAACACAAAGTCAGAAGCTAAAGGCGTGCACATGCTCCAAGCAACACTAATCAATAAGGATCTCCGTCTGGAATCGAACCCAACAGGATGTGGGCTCACCAAAGATAAGGCTTCAAGTCAAACCTTGTTGTTCAACCGCCTCTTTCTCAGTGGTGAAAGTAAGACGGTTTGTTTCTTTGTTGTCAAGCACAAAGCTGCATAATGGGCTATCTGTGCTCTGCCAACCACGGGTATTGAAACCCGGTTTCTAGCGTTGTAAGTCCGCAAACATACCGCTGGGCTACTGAGAGGCAAGTAAGACGGTGCGATCCAGTACGGCGTACCGGTAAATCATTATGTCAAGTTCATTTTAACTTACATAACTGTAAGTTGCAATATTATTTTCTAATTTTTACTTTTGTGAGGCTACTCTTTTCTATATTACCAATATTACGTAAAGACGTTTTTTTTTCTACAAATTTCATTTAAAAAAGTACAGTACAAAGATTTTGCTCTAAGATATCAATTTTTCTAGATTCAAAGATTAATTTGATTTGTTTTCTTTCTTTCTTATTTATTTATTTGAATCGCATTTCCTGTAATATGGTAAAAGAAACGACGACTACAACAAGAGTATGTATTTAGTATAGTACGAGGCAAAGCGAAATAAGTCGAGAGACAATTTCATTGACAGACATATAATTAATGTGTATGATTATGAATACTCTTCCTACAGTTCATGAATGCGTAGGCGAACGTCACATTATAACGCCCCCACGGCTGAAAGGGCGAAGATGTTTGGTGGGACGGGGATTCGAACCCGCGACCCGCAGATTGCGAGTCGAGCGCCCTAACCACCTGGCCATGCCGGGCCATTGGAATAAGTAAATCAGCAAGGCGTGCGACAATTACAATCGCTGTAAAGTCGCGGTGGGATGAACTAAGTCAGAACAATCACACTATTCGTTGGTAAAAGACTAGCCCAAGAGTTGGCGGTGGGTGGTGATGACTAGCTGCCTTCCCTCTAGTCTTACACTGCTAAATTAGAGACGGCTAGCGCAGATAGCCCTCGTGTAGCTTTGCGCGAAATTCAAAACAAACAAACTTATTCCAAATCGTTTTAGTATAATATACTCAACCTTCTGTATATACAAAACCCTTGGGAAGAAAAGCTTTAATAGAACACTAAAATATGAGATGAGCTTGAGCTTTTTTATACATCTCCTTGTTTAGTATGATCGATATTCTATCTATCTATATATATATATATATATAT
>NW_013670814.1:25661-29366 GCF_000517525.1 Limulus polyphemus | reverse complement strand
TGAAAGGGCGAGCATGTTTGGTGGTATACGTATGTATGGAATAGAAAATATTTCGTTTCTATCGCATAAAATGCCATAAATAACCATAGGATTATAGAAAGTGAGACGATTGAGAGTGTGTTTGTTTTTGTTAGTTTTGAAGACCGTATGAAACCGTCTCACATTAAGGTGGATCTTGAGTGTGTTTGTTTTTGTTAGTTTTGAAGACCGTATGAAACCGTCTCACATTAAGGTGGATCTTGAGTGTGTTTGTTTTTGTTAGTTTTGAAGACGAAAGACCGTATGAAACCGTCTCACATTAAGGTGGATCTTTATTCCATTTCCTACTGAATAAAGTTCCATGCTTCGAATTTTCATTTATGTTTCCAAGCCAAATGAAATCCAAATAAAAGATGTTGATAAAAGTTCATACTTAAGATTAATATTACGAAACAGAAAGTAATTAATTTGAGGTTTTTTTCTGAATGTATGAAGTTAGACGGCATTAATTAAGTTCTTTGAGTCAAGTACACGCGAAGAACTACAATCAGCATTCATAGGTTTGGTAATAAGTGAATACAACCTCACAGACAACATGCTCTCCTAAGCCCAATCCAATTAAAGTCAGTGGGTAGAATTTCATTTCCTTGTTGTTGGAATGCAAGAAAATCCAGTCGCAATATACCTAGGAAGGCAACAGTATGAACGTATGTATCGATTTCTTATGGGTACTCATTCCAAGAAAACAAAGAAACTGAGGCCACTTTTCTTTTTCGGTCATTTCTTCACAAACCGTTGAATTAACGCTAGATGGCTCTGGCATGTATACCTCTCTTTCGATGGTGGTCCATACCTCTAAATTTGGCCTCATTATTTGGTTGAAATGCTTTAGTGTTCTATTTCATACAGACTACAATTATTACAAGCTTTTGAATGCTGTAACTTCAGAATATCAGAGATTTATGTAGAAAAAATTTCTTCACCTTTACATGAGATTCACATTTTAAAGCATTAAATATAAAATAAAACCTTCTTAGAAATCTCGAGTCTTTTTCCATAAGGTAAGTAAAATATAAGTAGCTTGGTTGTGTGTGTGTTCGTCTGAAGACCATTCCATTGAAGTAAGTACCAATTTCATTGAAATCATTTACGTATAAATTTACATGTATTTAGGCATAATTTATATAATTCGTATGTACATATTTTGAAAATGAGCGCATGTTTATTACTAGGGACATTGTGTAGCCATACATTTCGCCAAACCTATTGAAATACAAAATGTTAATTTTTCTTGCTAGTATAGTATCTCCCCACGACGCTAAGGTAAACCACATGATATATCATTTCCAACATGCATAGAACAAAAGACATAAACTGAAAATGATATGATATTCTAGTTAACTCACACTAAATATCCGACATCAAAACAAACCTGATGAATATTGTTTCAGTTTCACTTTAAGTCAAACGCGAATTATAAACACTAATAGTGTACTCTTAAAATGGTCAATCCTGACAAAGAAGTTCCAATGGAACCTTATGTATACCATCAGTTTAACACACCGCAGAGGTGTGAATAAACACACTATAAATGACTATACTGCTTTAACTAAGGGTCCACAACAATTTCAACTAAGTCTATTCTGTTTTGCCCAAACACTCACTACAAGGAGACTAGTCCACAGTCCAACCTAGTATCGCTTGGTTCTAGCTGGTATAATGAAAACATTAAACGACATTTACCAACTTGGGATCAGTGAAAACAAACTTTACTTAATGTGAACTCGGCCAATAATCAACAGTATCTTTGCATTATATACAGTATTTTTTCCATTGTTCGCTAATAGAAAAAGTAACTTCACTTTATACCATAGTTTCTAAACCAAATAAATAACTTATTAGAAACCTCTTAGAGCTAAATTAAAAGTGAGTATACACTACGAAACTAATAATATTAATTTAGCGAATAAAATCAACACTATTCATAAGTCTTAAATGACAATTGTTCATATATTCAATGTTTAAATTATGGCAAGTTGAATTCAGATAACCACATTTGTAATAATTGTAAACCTCTAGCTTTACTGAAGCCTATTACATGTATTCGTTCGAGAATCTAACTTGCCTTAATAACCAGTTGTTCTAATATTTTGGTTTTCTATATCGATTCGAACCATGACTATGACCATGGAAATAATGTGGGGTTTAAATCTTTTTTTTATAGCTCTTCAAATCAATTAAGACCAAACAAATTAACACAAAGAGGAAACAAATGAATGTACTATAATGTCAAGTCCCTTAGAAATTGAGAAGATCTGTTAGATTTATCACCAAGAAAATCAGAGCCTTTATGAACAAAGGAGGCTAATCTAGTATTCTACGACTCAAAGTAGTCAGTTAGAACCTGCTAACAGGAAGCTCTAAGATATCGTGTTACGGTGCGTGCTTCTCCCTGAACGCGAACCGAACTTTTCGCACAAGAAGAGAGAAAAGACATAAATACACAAGTTAGAAAAAACAATTATTGTCACCAAAACACTATACAAAACAAAAGAGCAAGTGTTTCTCATAGGCACGTCTTGAATATATATATGGGATGTATGAGAAACCTTTATTAGATTATCGTGTAAGTTCAACTAGAAGTAGAATAAGCTAATTCCAATTCAAAAATAACCCTGACAAGTTAAATGAAAATGAAATATATGTAAAATCTAAGTTAATCTTGGATGTTAGTTACTGAAATCAACACTTGAAATAAAAACAATGCTTAAATGATGTGGTTGTTTGTTTGTTTGTTTTGGATTTCGCGCAAAGCTACACGAGGGCTATCTGCGCTAGCCGTCCCTAATTTAGCAGTGTAAGACTAGAGGGAAGGCAACTAGTCATCACCACCCACCGCCAACTTTTAGGCTACTCTTTTACGAACGAATAATGGGATTGACCGTCACATTATAACGCCCCCACGGCTGAAAGGGCGAAGATGTTTGGTGGGACGGGGATTCGAACCCGCGACCCTCAGATTGCGAGTCGAGCTCCCTAGCCACCTGACCATGCCGGGCTAAATGATGTGTTTAAACAAACCCTACCTTTTTTTGGAAGTTAAGGTCAATATTGAAATACAAGATACGCTAAACCGATTCACCGAAGGTGAATAATAATGCAAAAACAAATATTTAAGAACGTTCTTAAACCTTCTTAGCTATCTTAAACGTAAAATTCTAAATAGAATTATGAGTCTAAATTAATCTAACCAAAAAGTCAGTGAAAATCTACTTATGTTAAGTTAGATCTCATACACCAATGAATGTAAAAACAAAACTTAAAGTCAAACTAACCAAACTCTGCAAAAGCTCTTAAAACCTCTCTATGTGTAGTCTATTATCTAGAACTCCTGGGACAGGCATGACTTTTACATTCAAAAACAATAATACACCAAAAGCCATATTTGCACTCAGCTCCACGTCCAGCAAACAATCCATATGTTTATAGCATGTTATGAGCAAAGAGCGTAGCTGACCCTAGCTTTTATCTGATTTGCAAATGAAAAAAAAACAAAAAACTGTCTAACCGTAACACAATAATGGCTGGAGACGGCTTGAATGGGTAATGAAGAAAAACTTTAATATAACAGCAAATGTACAACGTTTCGACAAGGTTTTGTCATCATCAGGTAACACAAGTTATGTTTCTCCGAAGAGAACACAGATAACAACCACATTTTACTTG
>NW_013670814.1:21548-24661 GCF_000517525.1 Limulus polyphemus | reverse complement strand
GAATGTGTACGAACATAAGAAAATTAATAACACATTAATTAAAAACATTCACATGTTAAATAAGGGTACTGAATTATACATTCCATTCCTTCTTTCTCTTCTGGTCACTCGTGATTCTAAAACCATATAAAGCCAATAAAACTCTTATTATATGGCTCTCAAGAAATCCAAATAACTTAACCCTTGCCTCAGTACAACCATTTGCCTGTTTATGGATAATTTCATATTTTAACTAACTGAAATGTTACTGGCCGAAAATTTCACAAACACAGATTAAACTGTGTTTTCCCGCAAGTGTGGCAGCAGCCTGTTTGTTCTTTCATACCTTCCTGCAAAATCAACTATCTGAGGAATTTTTCGGTGTAAAAACTGAAACATCCTTGCACCGACATTAATTAATTAAACAGGCTTGCTGTTTCTTCAAACAGGAAAATAACCACAGTTATCTTCATACCTCAAAGTCTTAACATCCTGATCATATTCTCATTCAAAGGTTACCCTCTGGTATCCTAAGTGACTGATTCATTGTGTATTGGAAAACATTTATGTATTTGTGTAAAGTTTCATATATATGTGTGCAAAATCTCACATACATATAGTTAGAGATGTATATTTATATGCACAAAAGTTTCCAACTTCCATACATCACATACACTAGTAGCTTTTAACTGGTCACATCAGACATGCCTGTCATTACCATACTAACCTACATCTGCCATCTGTGAGTGGTGAAACTCAATAAAGTTTTATTTTATTTCCAAAATACATCTTTCCTTGCAGAATGTAGTTGAAATAGAGTAATTAAGCCAAAATTCCTTACGCCAGAATTAATATTCATTCTGTCACTACCTTGTACATAAATATGCCTGCGAACCAACTAGTAAACAGTTAATGGGCATTCGTTGGAACAGTAACCAACTATGCACAAGGTACTGTTTCACCTCAGACAAGTCAAACTACTTACGTTAGTTGGCATAGCAGTAAAGCAAACGTAAGTAACCCGAGTGAAACGAGATGCATTCCACTGAAACAGTCAGTCAATCCACTTTCTATGTTTCTGTAGAACACAACTCACTCACTGAACATGGAGGAGTCAATCATAGTTAAGTGTATAGTAGTCTTTCTTCCAGAAAACCTCGGTTTTTTTTTGGGGGGGGGAACCTTCACTACTCTAATAAGGGAATAAAAGTTTTACTAAAAAAATCACTTACGCATTCAAAAAGCAAGGATCACGACATCTTTTTAGTTGTTTTTTTTCTTGAGCAAATCACCATCACATCACCACTAAAGCACCCAGAAAGCAAAGGTTGTTAAAGCCCTTTCAGTCACAGGTTTTTCGCCAAAACAACTACCTTCTGTTACACTAGTGGTAATTGTACAATATAGTGCATAGCAGAAGAAGAGAGATAAGACACAAATACACAAATTGTAGAAAATATTTTTTGTCACGATAACAAAACATAATACAATACAAAAGCGGGATTGTTTCTCATGGATATGCGCTGAATTGATAAGAGATGTGTCAGAAATCTTTATTAGTTTCTCTTATCGGTAACCCCTACAAATAAAGTAAGTTAAATCCAATTGAAAAATACCCACAATAAGTTAAATAAATGAAAATAGAGTAAAAGTAAAATCCAATTTAAGCTTAGATTTTTGTAAAAGCTACATTTGAAATAAAACAAAAGCTAAAACCAAGTGTTTAAGTGAACCCTACCTTCCTTGGAAGTCAAGGTTTATATTAAGAACCACGATATGCTAAACCAATTCACTGGAGGTGAACATTAATGCAAAAACAAAAATTAACTCAAGTATAAGATAGACCTCACACTTTAAACTCACTTAAAGGTAAAAGTTTAAATGAAATTAGAAGTGTAGATTAATCTAAATCTCAAGATCTCTCAAAATGTACTCAGTTTTGTTAAGCACAGTTCAGCACACTCTCTTAAAGCTTTCTACGTGGAGTATATTACTTCAAACATAAGGAAAAGTTTGCCAAAATCTGAAATTTCCGAGGCAAACCGGGCTTTATATATGAAATCAATAAATCACACAAAGCCAAATCTGCACCCTGCTCCACGTCCGGGTAACGCTCCTTATGTTTGTAATGTACAGTAAACAAAGGGTGAGACCACCCCAGCTACTGTCCGATTCGCCAACATGAAAACTCGATGTCTTTCTTCCTATCTTACAACAGAAAACATATAACAGCGAAATACGAACACATCATGCTTCTGGAAAGATGCAGTTGAGTAACCCACTTGAGCACCTGACAGCATCCAAAGAGAGAGAGAGAATTATAAAAAATACTATAATTTTAAAATAAAGAAGAAAACACGTAGTATAGACCCGCACTACACTAATAAAACCTAACACTAACCAAAACAACTGTTTTAACTGGTCGTGGTAGTAACATTGTTGCCTGAATATAAATAAGTATTATCTTATTTCAGGAGTGTACACAGTGATGTGGAAGTCGTGCACTACCACCATGGTTTTTTGTTTTTTTAAGTCTTACCCTTACAGCTGTTCAAAATGTGCACTGCTGATATGAAACCCAATGTGACAACAGACACTTCTACATGTTCTGGCAGAATCAATGACAACTGAATCATTTTATATATATATAAAAATAAAAGAAGATAGTAAGTGAAACAAAAGATCATAGTAAGGGCTTTTGTTACATCTGGTATCGCATCTTTTCTGTAATATAAGCAAGCATCTTGACAATTGCGCCTAACTCAAAAGAAGAGAAAAAAAATGAGTCTTTCTTTCTTTTGTTAAGTGATGGATTCCAATTAATTCTAGGTGGCACAGTACAATGCCGTTGCATAATAGAATGAGCAGTCTTTCCATAGAGTTGATGACATCAACCTGCAATACAACACAAGCACAAAACTGAGCAGAAACGGACCGATTAGTACCTGGTAGCTTCGTCTTTCCCATGTTCGAAAATATTCATTAGAGTTATGTATATCACGGGCGTGGAAGTGTTGTAGGTATTTCGTACAATACCACTAGTTCCGGAAGTGCTCGTATTCATATGCCAGGTCACTATATTAGTTTTAACTGACTTAAAATAAGACTCAAAACTCGAGCGCTTTCGAATAGTT
>NW_013670814.1:19537-20793 GCF_000517525.1 Limulus polyphemus | reverse complement strand
ATTGGAAAGCGCACTTCGATTCCATATACAAGTTCGTATCATGTTTTAGAAGTTGGCTTTATACAGAATGATAGTTTAGTATGTTGATTGGAAAGCGCACTTCGATTCCATATACAAGTTCGTATCATGTTTTAGAAGTTGGCTTTATACAGAATGATAGTTTAGTATGTTGATTGGAAAGCGCACTTCGATTCCATATACAAGTTCGTATCATGTTTTAGAAGTTGGCTTTATACAGAATGATAGTTTAGTATGTTGATTGGAAAGCGCACTTCGATTCCATATACAAGTTCGTATCATGTTTTAGAAGTTGGCTTTATACAGAATTTAAAAGGTTTAGATCTTTATAACTGGTTATTGGGTATTGAAGAAGAGAAAACCAAGGAAAGAAGTCGCTTAACAAAGATCACGTATTTTGTATAGAGGACTCAGAGCAAGGTTTTTTTCTAGTCTTCTGTGCTCTGATTTAATATTGCTATCTTGGAAACTAATCTACACCTGCCAGTATTTTACGTGTAGGATATTTTCGTACGTGAGTCAGCCACACCTATTTTTATGCTACTAAAGCAACTCTTCGTGTAGTTTGTTTTTAGCTTAGTAACCTTTATTTGGTGAACTAACCTTTCCTTTGATATGTGTCAGTAAAGTTATCTATTCTTTGACGTATTTCTAACAAACTAACCTTTTCCTTGGCGTATTTCTCGTAAACTAAAATTTTCGTCGTTATATTTTGGTAAATTGATCTTGTTTGTTTGTTGTTGCTTGCGAAGCTATACAATGAGTTGTCTGCGTTTTGTCACTCGTGGGGATTGAATTCCGAATTTTAAGCTATATATTTTCTTTAGTATATTTTGAAAAACTGGTCTTTTAGTAAATTAACTTTTTATCTTTAATGTATTTTAGTAAACTATTATCTTATTTTATGTACCTTAATAGCCGGTATATTTTGGTAAACTATTATTATATTTTGTGTACCTTAATAGCCGGTATATTTTAGTAAACTATTATTATATTTTGTGTACCTTAATAGCCGGTATATTTTAGTAAACTATTATTTATTTGTGTACCTTAATAGCCGGTATATTTTAGTAAACTATTATTATATTTGTGTACCTTAATAGCCGGTATATTTTAGTAAACTATTATTTTATTTGTGTACCTTAATAGCCGGTATATTTTAGTAAACTATTTCTTTAAGCAATCCAAGTAAATTATACTTTCTTCAGCATACTTTTAGTAAACTGAGTTTTTCTTTA
>NW_013670814.1:12654-18957 GCF_000517525.1 Limulus polyphemus | reverse complement strand
TCAGGGTGGTATTTCTCAGTGAACAAAACCTCCCTTTAGCATGCTGTTAGAAAACATTATTTACTTCAGGGTGATATTTCTCAGTGAACAAAACCTACCTTTAGCATGCTGTAAGAAAACATTATTTACTTCAGGGTGGTATTTCTCAGTGAACAAAACCTACCTTTAGCATGCTATTAGAAAACATTATTTACTTCAGGGTGGTATTTCTCAGTGAACAAAACCTACCTTTAGCATGCTATTAGAAAACATTATTTACTTCAGGGTGGTATTTCTCAGTGAATAAAACCTACCTTTAGCATGCTGTTAGAAAACATTATTTACTTCAGGTGATATTTCTCAGTGAACAAAACCTACCTTTGATATGTTGTTATAAAACAATATTTATTTCAGGTGATATTTTTCAGTGAATTAAACCGAACTTTGGTGTATTGTTATAAAACAATATTTATTTCAGGTGATATTTTTCAGTGAATTAAACCCAACTTTGGTGTATTGTTATAAAACAATATTTATTCCAGGTGATATTTTTCAGTGAATTAAACCCAACTTTGGTGTATTGTTATAAAACAATATTTATTTCAGGTGATATTTTTCAGTGAATTAAACCCAACTTTGGTGTATTGTTATAAAACAATATTTATTTCAAGGTGATATTTCTCAGTGAACTAAACTTGCCATTAGTGTGTTGTTATAAAATGGTGTGTTTCAGTATTTACAGCTATAGTTGTTACCCCACGTTGTTAGGTGTGTTCTTAATAAACAATATTTGCATTCTGGTGATATCTATTGATGAACTAACAGACTGTTCATGATAACTCAAAAATAAAGTTACTATAGGAACTCCTTGTTCTAATCCCTACTTAAAAATTTAAATGCGATTTGTTTTACAGAATGGTATGTTAACTTAGAATTGAAGTGATTAGATATTCCACATATAAAATCAGATAAGGAAAAACTAAATGCAAGGATTGATGCTTCAGTGAAATTACTGGTTTAAATTGTGTACAACATCAAAATCGTCTATATTTACATTACCATTAAACTTTGATACCTTCGGTGAGTGTGAGCATCTAAGACCATTTGTAATGTTATACTGATACTGGTGTGTTCTTCACTAAAATTACTAAATAATCCTGAAAAATTTTAGTTATTCGTAAAAATACTTGCTGTCAACAAGCCTATGCTACTTGTCAACATGACTATTAAAACATTTCTTGTACGCCTTAGAAACGGTTATAATTCATCATTATGGATTTTCTTAAGTTAGTTTCTAGTAAACCTTTACTTACCTCTAAAAAGTTGTCATTGGTAAACCTGTGGATAAGGGCAGTTTTCCCACAACGACTATCCCCTACCAAGACGATCTTGCAGCTAAACTCTTCCATCCCCTTCCACCCACTGGCTTATCACAGGAATTATGGGATATATATGGACGGATAGGGACGAGGAGACACCTGTAAGAGAAGTGTTGTGTTTATAATAAATTAGTTATATTCGACTAATTATCTACCAAAATAAATGTCCATATTTACAAAAATATGTTTTCTTGAACCTAAAAGGTACTGTCTTTATCTCGACCTGCATTAATACGAATTTTTCAAGTAGATAACACTCAACAGAGGTTCTGTCTAGTGTCACATGTCCAACAGCTAAATGTATATGAATTGAAAACTGGCTATGGGCATAAAAAGATTAAAATGCGAACAAACCAAAAAAAAACAACAAAAAACAGTGGCTCTTATAAAAATGGCATGAACAAATAATGCTATAGCCAATCTAGGTGCCAGGTTTCGTCTTTATACATCTAACGCACGTAATCTTTAGCCTTTTAACGTGGAATATTCTACTTTCAGAAAAACAAAAGCATGAAAGTTACTTGATGTGCTCGTGTATATTAAACAATTTTTAGTGTGTTGATGTGTCTTAAAATAGTTGTTGTGTTGATGTATGGTAAACCGTTTTGTAGCGAACTGCTTGCTGTGTGATCAAAGTTACTTCACGTGTTGGTGTGTCTTAAGCATTATTCTGTATGTTTATGTCTGTATTAAAAAATGTGAAAAACACGTAAAGCTGATTCACGAAGGAAACGGACAAAATAATTCATGAAATGAGAGAATGTAGACAAAAATAAAAACAATTTGATAATTAAGTTTTTTGTGATGTACATAAATTTTTATCTTTATTGTAAAGTCAAGCAGTCTGTTACATAAACTCAATGATGTGTCATAGAAGCTGCAACAGAGTATAAAAATTATTTAATGCTTTAGCAAAGAAAAGACCAGGTGAAAACTTGTAAAAGATCCCAAGGTTTTTAATAGTGATGAAAAGTATGATCAACTAGTCGACTCAAAGTTCATTCAAAACATCAATTCGTCTGTGACATCACAACGTCTGTTCTGTTACATTCCTGCACTAATTCGTAGTGAAAATATGGATACTTGGTGATATACAAAGGTTCAATTACCTATGTCAATGGAAAGAATTGTGTTTATGCCTCCAAAAATTCTATCAGTAAAAACCCTGAAACTTAATGCTATATTTTGATTGGTATTAGAAAGGATATTAAGCCATGAATGAAAAGCTTCGGACTATCTTCACAGGAACATCAAAATTAATCGCTCCAGTCAAGGTTGGAAATAGCAGATTTTCAGAATGACGTGGCTCGATTTATGCAAAAAACATACGTTATATATGATGTAAGAAAATGAAAACATATACGTGTAAATTGTACCGTCAGCAGATTCGAATGTATAATGAAACTCGACAAAAGAGATTAAAACGTTGTGTGAGCGTAGAAGTCAGCTTATAAGATAATAGGTGAAGTTTGCTCATGTGGGAATCTAGTTAACCTGTCTACTTTTACTGAATTAAGTAAAAATTTTACATGATAGGTCAAGTTTGCTCATGTGAGAATCTAGTTAACCTGTCTACTTTTACTGAATTAAGTAAAAATTTTACATGATAGGTCAAGTTTGCTCATGTGAGAATCTAGTTAACCTGTCTACTTTTACTGAATTAATGGAAAATTTTACACATTTGTTTTGTGTCTTATATTATGAAAAAACTTTGTCAATCATCTCTTTTTTTTAATGGTTATACAATGGAGTGTTTCAACTAATACAACTAAATTGTGTATCTTGTAACACGTTCATTGATGCATTTACTCAACTTAAGACTAAAAACAACTACGAACAATAAGCAATTAATAATGGCCGGAGACGGCTTGAATGGGCAATGAAGAAAAACTTTAATATACGTTTAACATAACATCAAATGTACAACGTTTCGACAAGGTTTTGTCATCATCAGGCACCCATCTAATAAGCAATTAATATGTTTTTTACCCATTTGTACAATAAATAAGTTTATGATTGTACGAATAATGGAATTAACAAAAGAACGCTTTTTTATAATAAACAAAATACAATATTATAAAGATAAATATATCATATATCAAATATGAGTAGAGTTTAGGAAAAGAATAACGTACAGGCAACAAATGTTTCCAACCGACACAGGTTTCGTTTCAGAAATCAAGACTAATGTTTCTAATAGAAACAAGGCTGACGTTTCTAAAATTGACGGGTTTCATTCTAGAAATAATGTTGATGTTTCTAAAAGGAACATATTTCGATATGGAAACTGAGCTGGCGCTTCTAAAATAAACAGGTTTCACTATATAAATTTGAATGATGTATCTAACAAAAAAAAAACAGGTTTCGTTACAGAAACTGTTTTGATGTTTCTAATAAAAACAGTTTTCGTCACAGAAACTAAGCCGATATTTCTAACACAAACATGTTTCCCAACAGAAACTAGACTGATGTCTCTAGCAGGAACAGGTTTCGACATTGAAACTAGGTTGATATTTCTAACAAAAACATGTTTCCCAACAGAAACTAGACTGATGTCTCTAGCAGGAACAGGTTTCGACATTGAAACTAGGTTGATATTTCTAACAAAAACATGTTTCCCAACAGAAACTAGACTGATGTCTCTAGCAGGAACAGGTTTCGACATTGAAACTAGGTTGATATTTCTAACACAAAACATGTTTCCCAACAGAAACTAGACTGATGTCTCTAGCAGGAACAGATTTCGATATTGAAACTAGGTTGATATTTCTGACAGACAATCATGTGAACGAATAATCAGAGACAACTACTTATATATATAGCTATTTGAGGGCTATCTGCGCTATTCGTCTGTAATTTTGAAGTGATAGTCAACACTACGCACCGCCAAGTTTTGTATTACTCTTTACCAACGATCAGTGGGATTGGCCGTCACATTATAACGTTGACACGGCTGAAAAGGTGAGCATGTTTGGTGGGACGGGGATTCGAACCCGCGACCCTCAGATTGCGAGTCAAACGACCTAACTACCTGGCTATGACAGATTCTGATCCGCCGAGGTATTCATCTTGACAGTAAATAAGCCAATGGAACACTTATAACCATTGTATAGTCTGTACAAAGTCCCGATATGAAAATTCTGAAAGATCTATAGGTTTTATAAATACTGAGAGGGTATAAAAGCATTTCTAGTTTATTGTACAACCTTTTTATCGTTTCTTGTGTATTTTTTGTGATAATGTTTGTGCCATTAATAAATTCGTCATTGTTTCTGACTCCTGTATGTGAATCTTTTGAGCTTTCCATAATTGTTTCAGTTACTGTACAATAGCTCTTTTTTTATTTTATCAAAACGTGTTTTATCCATAACATCATTTTTGGCTTTCATAACTGGATTTTTTTTATTTTCAATTTTGACTAGTTGATTTATTTTTTGAGAAAAAAAAATACAAGTGACGAACTCTCGTGAATGGCTTTTTTTATTAGTTTTCTACAAGAAAATGTACACAAAAGTTTTAAGTACGTTTTTCTTTATTTTTCACTTATTTTTCAATAAATGTTTTCTAGTGTTTACTTTTTAAAGTATTTGTTACTAAAATCTAAGTGTTCTAAAATATAAAACTCCTCCTTTCGTTTCAGCGTGTAGTGACACATGACAGTTATTAAATTTATACTGTACTCTCAACTCCGTTTATTTTGACTTTTGGTGATAATCAATTTATGCTGTTAAAATTATTTTTTATTAGCTTTAAAATGTCCCCCTGCTGGGACAGCGGTAAGCCTACGGATTAACAACGCTAAACACAGGGGATTCGATTCCCCTCGGTAGACACAGCAGATAGTTCGATGTGACCTTGCTATAAGAAAAACACATACATTAGCTTTAATGAATAAAATTCCAAGAAACGTTTCTGTGCATTGACAACTACAATCTTTATTTGTCAACAGAGGCACCAAATATTGCTAAAAAAAACGTTTCTGTGCATTGACAACTACAATCTTTATTTGTCAGCAGAGGCACCAAATATTGCTAAAAAAACGTTTCTGTGCATTGACAACTACAATCTTTACTTGTCAACAGAGGCACCAAATATTGCTAAAAAAACGTTTCTGTGCATTGACAACTACAATCTTTATTTGTCAACAGAGGCACCAAATATTGCTAAAAAAATTTAAAGATTTTTTTATTATCAAATTTATTCACCACTTATAAAAAAAAAGAAGAAAAATAAAATTTTTATCCAGCCTTTACACGGATGTTCGTCTTTCAAATGGTATCGGAATATTCCACAATTCATGAAATAGGTTAACATTAGGGTAAGCAAAAAAGTGTTCTATGGTACACCTGGCAACGTGGAAAACAATTAGTAGCAACAAACATGAATACCTAAAGAGAAAAACAGATGACAACGCTACATCGCTCCAACATTTATGGAACGAATCAGTGATGTAAAAAAAGTAACAGGGATTATGTTTTCATTGTATAGAAAAGATAATTCAGGGATTGAGAATCTCGCAATGATGTGACTTTCGAGTCAACCAGCAAGTTTTATAACTTAATCTACCTCTTGTTACTAAATTACAGATAATTCAGGGATTGGGTGACTTCACACAATAATGTGACTTTCGAGTCAACCAGCAAGTTTTATAACTTAATCTACCTCTTGTTACTAATTACAGATAATTCAAGGACTGGGTGACTTCACACAATAATGTTATGACTTTCAAATCAAACAGTACGTTTTGTAACTTATGTCAATCTCTAGTTACTAATTACAGATAATTCAGGGATTGGGTGACTTCACACAATAATGTTATGACTTTCAAATCAAACAGTACGTTTTGTAACTTAATCTACCTCTTGTTACTAATTACAGATAATTCAGGGACTGGGTGACTTCACACAATAATGTTATGACTTTCAAATCAAACAGTACGTTTTGT
>NW_013670814.1:0-11708 GCF_000517525.1 Limulus polyphemus | reverse complement strand
TTTCTTAATTAAAACTAATTTATTCTTTCTCGATACAACTTTGCAATACACAGAATTTCCACAGTCGCTTTAATTTAACTATTTTTATAAACACACACTATAATTCACAGCGATTCACACACTTTACTTACGGTGCCCACTGTTCGCTTGAGTCAATTATCAATTATTTCTCTTCAATCTAGCTCCGGCTTATATACTAAAAAAAAAAGAGGGCGTCTAGCAAATACTGGGATATTCGTGAGGTTCCCCGATCCTTTTAGAAACTCCAGCGCGCATGCTCCTAGCGTCGCGTGACTTCCGCTGTCGTAACATTATTATATTTTGTTCCATTACTGGTGTTATTTTCAAAACGATCTGTTGGTGGGCACCAAACAGAAAATATCCTAATTTAGCTTGTCTTATCTTACAAAAGCTGTAAATTGTCCATAAATTTAAGATGCATGACACAGACATAAAAATAAATAGATTATAACTAACGAATGTTAGGCTTAAGTGATAATATGAAACATAATATTATGTAAATATGGGTAAATACATAAGGTTGTAGATGAGGGTATCAACAGAATGTTACTGCGTTGAGGCTTTTCTTCTTTACTATGAATGCGCACACATATTAAACCAGGAGCCAGTTAATCATTGTGAGTCAAGGACACGTTCTTTTCCCACGCCCATTTGGCTAGCTCCGGAAGCTAACGGAGGGAAGGGTTTTTATCTCTCAACCGTTATAACGATCACAGCCAGTAGCCCAGGAGCGTTTAGGATTCGGACGGGTTAATGTGGTCAGTCTACTTACCCATTGAAGCAATATATACCAACATCGTGTTATCAGCATTTACATCACTTGAGTTTTAGTGGAATTTCATTGACATCTCAACGCCCCAGTTGGCTCAGCGATAAGTCTGATGGCTTATGACGCTAAAAAGTGGGTTTCAAAAACTGTGGTTGGCACAGCACAAATAGTTCATTGTGTAGCTTTATGCTTAACCATAAACCGACCAACAAACCAAAGTTAAACATAGTTCATTGTGTAGCTTTATGCTTAACCAAAAACAAACAAATATAAAAAGACATCTCACATTCTCAAAACGGTTTTTGGTCTATACTTGTATTTACATTACCTGACCATTAGTGTAATTTCTCTACTTGTATTTACGTTACCTGACCTTAGTGTAATTTCTCTACTTGTATTTACGTTACCTGACCATTAGTGTAATTTCTCTACTTGTATTTACGTTACCTGACCGTTAGTGTAATTTCTCTACTTGTATTTACGTTACCTGACCGTTAGTGTAATTTCTCTACTTGTATTTACGTTACCTGACCGTTAGTGTAATTTCTCTACTTGTATTTACGTTACCTGACCGTTAGTGTAATTTCTCTACTTGTATTTACGTTACCTGACCGTTAGTTTAGTTCCTCTACTTGTATTTACGTTAAAGAATTACATTCACACTCGGGTAATGTTATATTAACACTCAGGTAATGAAAATACAAGTAGAGGAACTACACTAACGGTCAGGTAACGTAAATACAAGTAGAGGAACTACACTAACGGTCAGGTAACGTAAATACAAGTAGAGAAATTACACTAATGGTCAGGTAACGTAAATACAAGTAAAGAAATTACACTAATGGTCAGGTAATGTAAATACAAGTAGAGAAATTACACTAACGGTCAGGTAACGTAAATACAAGTAAAGAAATTACACTAACGGTCAGGACAATACATAACGTGTAACAGCTAGCAGCATATATTATGTACTTCCACAATACATAACGTGTAACAGCTAGCAGCATATATTATGTGCTTCCACAATACATAACGTATAATATAACTAGCACCATATATTATGTGCTTCCACAATACATAACGTGTAACAGCTAGCAGCATATATTATGTGCTTCCACAATACATAACGTGTAACACAGCTACAAAATGGCAAACCGCAAGTAACATTGATTTCTGAACAACATTCTAAACAATGGAACAGTGGGAATGTTGTACTTGATGACAATTGTTATCCAATACTATTAATAATGGCCTCCCAGGTAATGTAAATATAAATAGAGGAATTACGCGAACGCTCACAAGTATAAGAATTACACTGACACTCAGGTAATATAATTACAAGTATAAGAATTACACTGACACTCAGGTAATGTAAATACAAGTATAAAAATTATACTGACACTCAGGTAATATAAGTACAAGTATAAGAATTACACTGACACTCAGGTAATGTAAATACAAGTATAAGAATTACACTGACACTCAGGTAATATAAGTACGAGTATAAGAATTACACTGACACTCAGGTAATGTAAATACAAGTATAAATTAGTATAAAAAGTTGTAAAATATGTTTGTTTGTTTTTAGTTTGTATATATATATTTTCCCATTATGTAAATTGTCCAGTAAATCATTTTAAAAAGAAGCACTGCATTCAATAATTGATTTAAAAATCAACGTGACACTGTTGCTGGAGGTCCTCCATGTTTTAACGGGCGGATCTTATCTGTGACGTATTCTAGCCATACCTGTATCTGAATCGACAACTATAGTAGACTCTGTACATTCTAGTGTATTGGAGAGTTTACAAACTGTTCATTTAATTCCTTCATATAGCTCGAACTCTCTGCAATACTTGCAATTGTTTGTTATCAGAAGTAATTTCTTTAAAAAGGCATATATCTTAATTTTCATGAGTTTTTTTTTGTGTTATTTCATTAGTGAATTAGAATTCATTATCAATATCACTTTCACATGAAGGTTCTTGCTTTTGTTTATTTCCGTTTGGAAATTACATCACACATGGCCATATCTGTTGGATATCACCCAGAACCAATAATTAATAACCCAAATGTGAAAGCTCCATAATTTTACAATTTAAACTTCGGCTTCTTTTAAATCGTAAAGCATATCTAGATATTAAATTGGAAACTATAATATTGAATGAAAGTCAACGAGGTATTGTAAACTAATAGGCCTAATATTTCTGATAAATTCACGTTCGATTGTAGAATGTTTTTTTTTTTATACAAATCCTTCTTAATTTGTTTATTACGGATGTAGAATTAAAGGAGTTCATGAACAGTATTTCAGATCTATTCCTCATCTGTGACGTGTTACTGCCCGGGAGGCCTTATGTTCAATACACGATCTCGTCAGCTGAGTTGGCCAATGTGAGACAAAAGTTTATATCAGCTAATTATCAATACTTCAAGGTTACGATTCCAGACTCTGAATCACTATAAACTAATAAGTCTAATATTTGGGATGAAAATCCCGTCAGACTATAACTTATTCTTGTTTTTGTTGATGTTGCATCCTTCTTAAATTGTCCTTTACAGATACAGCGTTTGTTTCTCATCGTTCAGTTTGATATTCTTATCATAAATATTAGGCCTAAGAATATAAGTAATTTTAGTTTTGTTTGTTGTTGAGCATAATTAGTAGTTATCGTGATAAAATAGCCAGCGACGTCATTATTTCTTGGGCTACTCTTATCAGATCTAATAGTGGGATTAGATCATCACTACCATAACGTACACACGATCCCACCAGGAAGGGCAATGTAAGTAATTCAGTCTATAACGTTTCATTATCATTCTATAATGACAAGAGTGAAAGGCTTAGAGATATATAAAGTTAGCATTTTTCCTTTTCTTAACATGTTGTTATTCTCCTTGGCATATTTTGTGATATTTTCGAATTTTATCAGATAGGAATGTTGCCTGAAAATGCTTCTTTATTATGGAAGTTGTTTCGCCTGTAATGAAACTCCCATATGGTATATTTGTAGAAATGAACTTGTGTATTACCAAATCCTTAATTTAACTTGCGTTTCTGTCCCTACGTAGGACTACTTTTCTTATTTTAAGGTAATTCGTCCTACTTTGCATCCTTTTTTAATGGGAGCGTCTTTTTTCAACCAACTTCAGGCTTCTAAATGTCGTTTATCATTACGAGATGTGATAAACATTAAAGGATATTATTTAATGATGTCTCTAGCTATTTTATCACAATAACTATTAATTATGCTTAAGTAGCAAAATTTGTCTTTTATCGTGTTTCAAGCCTTTTATTTTGTGGTGCAAATGTATAGCATGCAATACTACGCTAATTTTACGTATACTTTATATATCAGCCAATGGCATGCCACCCTGTTGCATTAGAGCCAATCGTATGGTTACATATAATATTATCATTTAAAACTAAGACACATTTGTAGTTATGGATATTGTTTGTTTGTTTTAGAGCAAAGCCACATTGGGCTATCTGTTGTGTCCACCACGGGAAATCGAACTCCGAATTATAGCGTGGTAAGTCCATAAACTTACCGCTGACCCACCGGCGGACAAACAGATACAGGTATGGAAAGAAAACCTCAGACCAAAACTAACAGTTACTTATAACACACCTTCTGCCGTTCAGATCTCATTACTATGTGTGTTCAGAAAGAATCAGGAAACATGTTGGATATGAATAAACTGTGGCCAATGAATGAACTTTTTAATAAATAAATCACACATTTCTGCTAGCAGCATATGTTATGTGCTTCTACAATACATAACGTATAATATAACTAGCACCATATATTATGTACTTCCACAATACATAACGTGTAACAGCTAGCAGCATATATTATGTACTTCCATAACGCTAAGTAACCTATTATCACGATTGGTTGATTCGTTGAAAGAAGCCGCTGCCAAAAAAAGTGAAACAAATGAGGCCAATTACTATGGTCCGCCAATGTATCAGCGATAAGTTTACGGACGTACAACGTTAAAATCCAAGGTTCGATCTCCCGTGTGAACAGAGCGCAGATAGCCCATTGTGTAGCCTTGCGTTAAAAACAAAACACTAGTAACTATGCCTGTTTAGAGTGACTGATAAAAGTACTGAATGGAAACAGACGAGAGAAAAGGGAATGTCAAGAGGAGAATACAGGCTCTGGGAAAACTTAACCTACATTCTTCAAGAGATATGCTACGACAAGACATCTGTGTAATACAAGGAAGAACCGATATGTCTGTTAGTCGCTTAACACAAGGTGAAACGTTGTTGCATATTAAAATTGAGACCTAATGATGAGTAAATTTACGTCAATCTTGAATCTTTATAAAGTGCCACAAAAACTGATAATAAATTTTGGTTGTTTCATACCTTATAGTTGTCTTTCTCTCTCTTTTTTAAACTATGGCCTTAGTATCTTTAATTTACTTTATGTAGAAAACACTGAAAAATATTGAAATATGTTACCAAGTGAGACCTATTGTTTTTAGGTGTAACAGCAAAACATCATCCTCTCAAGAATTACCAAATAAATAGGTTTGTAACATGCACAGCTTATCATCACTCTCTTTTACCAAGTTCATTAACGTGTCGTAAACAGCAGCAAGTCAGGAAGAAAGTATATGGTGATGAAACAAGTGTTTCATTGAATAAACAGCTCTTACCACAATCACAGCTGCTGACCACGTGTGTGTAGTTGATAGAAAAAAAACTGAGTGCTAACACTGAAGACTTTTCTCTTCAGAATATACGGCTGGTAATTTTCGTTTGTTTTTTGTTTTTTGTATAAATACTTAAATCTTATACTTATACCATGTTTGCTCATAGACAACGCAAATAAACAGACAGTTATATATAGATAAGAGAGGCAGAAAATTTTTGAAAATAATTTAGAAATAACAAAATAAGTTATAACATTTTGTTAAGATGTATGTTGAAAATTAAGAATATGCAATAGCTCAACTCTTGCACTATTTGCTTTCGACATATTAGAATGAATTTTTGCGTTGATATATATGTAAAAAAAAAAGACATTCCATTAAACCATTAAATTATTTTCTGAGCGATCTGGCTATCCTTCTTAACTAAGAAACTTATTTTTTATTAATCTGTCCAAGTTCGATGAAAAGTATTCTAAGATAAAAGATTAAAACTCCTTGAGGACATGATGTACTCTATGAACTCATATAGTTAGATGCATCAAAATTGAGAGAGATCTGGTGTCTACTGCCATTGAAATGAAAGGCAGAATTTCCAAGCTAACAATACTTGCCGACTGATATTATAAACATTCTTCTTCTTTCTTTCTTTTTTTTTAAGGCAGCGTTTTTGTTATATCTAAGTTCACTCAAACATAGCACTATTCCATATCCTGTACGTACGTTGGTAGTTCCCAGTTAACTCATGTTACATCCGCCTGATTAACAGCGGCGGATTAGTATACTGAAAATTAGACCCAGTTGCAATAAACATACTTTACACAACAGAATTTACGGCTTATTTTTTTTTTCTTCTTTAGGTCTATCTGTCTTTCTTAATCACCTGAAGTCTGTCTTTTCGAGGAATCCTAAACCTAGTTATTGCGTTTTGAGGATGCTCTCAATTATCCCATCCTCCTACACGACTAAAATCTAATTACCGAATTTATCACATTAAAGTCACTAGTATTGTTGTTATTTTAATACAATTAATTTAAAACGGAAGGACTCGACAGTGTTAAAGGATTTCTTCAAACCGAAACATTGAGATTCACTGTACGTTTCGAACTGGTATAATAGTTTTCATTTTGAATGAAGTTCTTATCGCCTCTATTTTTCTGTATAAAACTAAAGTCACATTATGACAACTTACCATAAAATGGAAATAAAAACATTGCTCATTCAGAGTTTGTTACTTGAAAAGTGAAATGAACGTAGAAACTTTCTAAACCAATACGTCAAATTTTGACAGCGTCACATGAAGCAAATACCAAGCACGTTTCCTCAGTATTAAAGTTCTCAGCCTACGACAAAACCTAAAACATACTTCTCAATCAGCATTGTATGCATATTTTACAAAAACGCTTGCCTTCGAGGTTTCTTCGCAATTAGGATACAACTATTTTTGTTTCAAGCTGTCATACTCAGTGTTTCCTGTGATATATTGGTCTATATGTGGTAGAAACCACGTCGTTAAAATGTTAATGTTCAATGACATGAATTAATATTCAAAAATACGAATAAAAAATACTTTAGTAGATAGTGCTTAATCCTATAGAGAATCATGACACCCCTTTAGAAGATAGTGCTTAATCCTATAGAGAATCATGACACCCCTTTAGAAGATAGTGCTTAATCCTATAGAGAATCATGACACCCCTTTAGAAGATAGTGCTTAATCCTATAGAGAATCATGACACCCCTAATAGTGTTTTAGAGAAGAATTATGACTATCTAATAAGTCACGTGTCGACCACACGCGCGCGCGCATACATATATATATATGTATCGTATTACCACAGTGAAGTTAAGACCTTGTTGCGCCCCATTACTTTAAATCTCTTATATCCGGGACATTTGTAGATTAACAGCTTTACTTGCTCAAAGGGGATCCTGGTTTCTGAAATGACTAAAAACATATCATGATTAAGAGTGAACGAAACTTTCAATTTGTTGGTAATGTTAGGGGCGTCAGTTGGCAACCACAACAGGGGCAACCCCTTCAATCTCGGAAAGGGTCCTCAAATAAGTTTCTGTGAGACGTTTCTAGTCAGATCGGATTAACACATATAGTCAAATTACGCATAGCGTAAGTTCCCCTTGTGAACTGGGCGGGGGTAACTTGAAGTCGGTGTTCTTTGCCTTCAAGTCACAAAAATACTTTACACAAACAGAATGACCTTTCACGAAATAAGTCATTATTGTGACATTTACAAAAATTCTATGCAATTTATAATTTGCGAGTTTTTGTTGTTTTTTTTTGGTAAAATAATGTTAAAAGCGATCTAGATTATTTTTACTGGTTCACCAAATCCTTTGATAATATGTTCCTAATGGCTTTGATTTGAGTTGCTTCTTCCATTATTTCTCTCCTTGATTCTCATTAACGGGCCGGTCGTCGCCTGGTAGTAAGCGTGCCCGAATGTGAATCCGAGAGTTCATGGTTAGTGTGAGTTTAGTTTAGGACCGTGAGTGTGCTATATGATCGTTAAGTCTTACTAATCGGTCAAACTTGAGTAGCCCAAGAGTTGATGGAGGTTACTGTTGACCAACGTCATTCCCTTAGTCAGCCAGTTCAAGATTCAGTACGGCTAGCGCACGCAGCTCTTATGTAACTTTGCGGGAATATTTGAAATTCACAAATAGTCCCCCATTAATATTGTTCAATGAGATTCAATGTTTCTTTATTTTTATAATTTCTCTTTTTTTTTTTTTTCATTTTGACGCCGAAACATACCTTTCTAAACGAATCTCAACAGTTCCGCAGCTATTTTCTAAGCCTAACTAAGACTCAGCTCAACACAAAACTAACATGCCTCCACATTAATAGCCAAAAACCTTTATGTTTATGTTACCAAAGAGGCCTTTTGACACCAGCATTCCATAATAGTGGTTTTCTTTTCTTGGCATCTTTCTCTTTCATTTTTTACCCCTTGATAATCATCATTCAAATAACTTTTGCATTCTAATACAGAGTTTCTTTTCAGTTTTTTTCCTGCCATTTAATCCTACTATATTCGGGGATTCACGTCTTATTTCCTTTGTCTTCTCAGCATCATTTACTAACTTTTTAAAGTTGTCAAAGAACAATGAGCTGTGTGTAACTTCTTGGTTTGCAAAGCGCTCACTTTAGTGCAGTAGAAATAACTATCATACCCGCTCGCATTTTTATAATTTAATTTCAATAACATTTAAAATTTATGTAATATTTTCAGATTTTGGTTATCTGTAAAAGTTAAATCTTGACCACTGTAAATCTGCACCTTACTATTGTAACATTTCTCCAGAGAACGCTAGCCTTGGGTTATTTCTCTGTTCTTGTGGTTGACAAGAAATTAGTGGAAGGTGACGTTCATGTTTTGCTGGTCGCTCTCCCATAAAAATACAGAATGGTCATTTTGTGTATGATGGTTAAAGATTTGTTTGTTTGTTTTAAATTTCGCGCAAAGCTAAACGAGGGCTATCTGCGCCAGCCGTCCCTAATTTAGCAGTGTAAGACTAGAGGGAAGGCAGCTAGTCATCCCCACCCACCGCCAACTCTTGGGCTACTCTTTTACCAACGAATAGTGGGATTGACCGTCACATTATAACGCCCCCACGGCTTAAAGGGCGAGCATGTTTGGTGTGACGGGGATTCGAACCCGCGACCCTCAGAGATGGTTAAAGAAGCATTGTTTCTTCGTTCTCTGACTGGACATGTTTTTTTTGTTGCTTTTGTTTTTATTTGCGTCAGTCTTGTCGTGGTCGTCATAGAGTTCAGCTTCCGTAGAAAACAAACATTCTTGTCCTCAAACCCCGGATCGTTTCCTGTTAGTTTTGTGTAATTCTATAAAATTTAACTGATATAAAAATATAGTCAAATAAATAGTTTTAAGTTCAACTATATTGGTGTTTACAGCTTTTTTTTCTTATTCTCGAAACGTAACCTGATCTTGTTTAATCAGATCTTAAGGTTTATTACCAATACGTATTAGTTTCTAAGGCTGAGATGTTTCGGTTTTCATTCTTCAGAGACTCACTGCCAGCTAGATCTTAGCATGTAACTCTTTACTTAATATACCACAGCATATCGTTTCAGGATAAGATAGAATGACGATACGAGGCAAGGGAGTACCATGTTTATCTTGACCTGTGGTCTTTTCGTACTCTGAGCGTCATGTGATATAAAGTAATTATCATATGCACGAGTTTCTGGTTACGACGATGTCAATGGAAGTGCTACATGACTTTAAGAATTTCATGCTATTTAACTGTCTGGTACTTTCTGGCAAACTCTGGTATAGTAAATGTGGTTAAAAATTGAGGTACTTAGTTTCCAAACTCGAATATGCGAAATATGATAAATTTCCAAGTTCATCATAAAATAGAAAGGTAACCAGCAGGTACAATTTAAATTCTAATGTATTAAAGTCGGCAAAAAACAACATGTTTAGCGTTGGTCTTAATTTTGTATTTGCTGACTTGAAGGCATACTCCATTAATAACTTCAGTGTAAGCTGTTGTACACTTTATATATTTGTGTTTGTTTGTACAAAGCTACGTAATAGGCTATCTGTACTGTGCCCAGCGTTTATCAAAACCAAATTTTTAGCGCTATAAGCCTTCAGACTTACAGCTGAGCCATTGAGGTGGGGGCGGGTGGCACTATATATATCTACTTTATTTTTGGATCGTTTTTCTACAGAAAACAGCAATATTAAGAACTGATGAAATTAACTGAAACCTGCTTGTCGTGATTCCCGAGTCATGAATGAGTAAAAATGTCATTACAATTTCAATAATTAACAAAAATTGTATACAGTTAAACAAACAATACCAATGCGTATGTGGCGTACAAAAATACTCTTTTCAATCAATTCACGATAATTGGGTTTTGAATGTGTTACTTGGGAGCTATACATAGAGAGATTGTACAAACGCATAATTAACACTAAGATGGACAACAATTTTCACATTAAACATTTTTATTATACGTTCTATTGCCACGATATGACATGGAACACATCTAAAAATTATCATCATTCCGACCAAAAAAAAACAACACAAAAACAAATATTGCTACAAGCGTCCAAAAATCGACCCCTATGAAATCACAACATATTTAATGGAAGCACTTTCCTTTATTTAGCTTAGTTAAACATCCCTAACTATTTAATGTGTTATATATATAGAGAGCTTACTGTTTCATCTATCACTTCGTTCATTTATACTTGTCAGTGTTTGACTGCATTACTTTGTGCAAACATTTTAGAAGGAATTATTGTTTTTCGAATAGATTTTGCTTGTTTTTATAATGAATTTCCTGGGCAGCTACAAATGGCTATCTGGATCAACCCTTGAGAGGATCCTAGTTCTGAATGGCTTTTCTTGGTTTTGTTATGTAATGCTCCTGCTGGAAGTGTAAATACATTTTGTCCCATCATTGTTTGGACATATCACGACCTCTAGTAGAAACTTTCCAAGCTATTTCTTGGTTGCCAAAGGTAACTGCTTTCATGGGAGTTAGCTCTGAAATGATAGGCTAGAGAAAAGGCACCTCCCACTGCCAATCCTTGGGCTACTCTTGTCAGACAGAATAATAGGATTAGACCGTCACTATTATAACATCCCCGCGACCCCACAGTGAGGAGTGTGTGAGTTTTTGTAGTCTTTTTTTTTTTTGTTGGCGTTAACGGAACGCGAACCACGAAACTTCCTCAGATTCAAATTCTGGAACGCTAACCATTGGGCCGCGCTCTATCTTTTCCGAGTAAAAACTGGAAGGATGGGATTAGGGAGTCAACATGCCTATCCATTTCCACTGCACGATATTTTTAACATATCCCTCTATGTGTCTTTATTCTTCATTAATTACCATCCAAAGTTCTCTGATTTGTCACTAGTACTCATTCCTTCATTTATTAATTATCTGTAATCAGTAACTAGAGATAGCATAAGTTACAAAACGTACTGTTTGATTTGAAAGTCATAACATTATTGTGTGAAGTCACCCAACCCCTGAATTATCTGTGATCAGTAACTAGAGATAGGCATAAGTTACAAAACGTACTGTTTGATTTGAAAGTCATAACATTATTGTGTGAAGTCACCCAATCCCTGAATTATCTGTAATCAGTAACGAGAGATATGCATAAGTTACAAAACGTAGTGTTTGATTTGAAAGTCATAACATTATTGTGTGAAGTCACCCAATCCCTGAATTATCTGTAAT